>NW_022631312.1:131074-136134 GCF_010015895.1 Lontra canadensis
CAGCAACCCTCAGTTTGTTTTGTGAGATTAAGAGTCACTTATGGTTTGTCTCCCTCCCAATCCCAACTTGTTTCATTTACTCTTCTCCTACCACATTAACCCCCCATGTTGCATCTCCTCTCCCTCATATCAGGGAGATCATATGATAGTTGTCTTTCTCCGATTGACTTATTTCGCTAAGCATGATACCTTCTAGTTTCATCCATGTTGTCGCGAATGGCAAGATTTCATTTCTTTTGATGGCTGCGTAGTATTCCATTGTATATATATACCACATCTTCTTTATCCATTCGTCTGTTGATGGACATCTAGGTTCTTTCCATAGTTTGGCTATTGTAGACATTGCTGCTATAAACATTCGGGTGCACGTGCCCCTTCGGATCACTACGTTTGTATCTTTAGGGTAAATACCCAGCAGTGCAATTGCTGGGTCATAGGGTAGTTCTATTTTCAACATTTTGAGGAACCTCCATGCTGTTTTCCAGAGTGGTTGCACCAGCTTGCATTCCCACCAACAGTGTAGGAGGGTTCCCCTCTCTCCGCATCCTCGCCAGCATCTGTCATTTCCGGACTTGTTAATTTTAGCCATTCTGACTGGTGTGAGGTGGTATCTCATTGTGGTTTTGATTTGTATTTCCCTGATGCCGAGTGATATGGAGCACTTTTTCATGTGTCTGTTGGCCATCTGGATGTCTTCTTTGCAGAAATGTCTGTTCATGTCTTCTGCCCATTTCTTGATGGGATTATTTGTTCTTTGGGTGTTGAGTTTGCTAAGTTCTTTATAGATTCTGGACACTAGCCCTTTATCTGATATGTCGTTTGCAAATATCTTCTCCCATTCTGTCAGTTGTCTTTTGGTTTTGTTAACTGTTTCCTTTGCTGTGCAAAAGCTTTTGATCTTGATAAAATCCCAATAGTTCATTTTTGCCCTTGCTTCCCTTGCCTTTGGCGATGTTCCTAGGAAGATGTTGCTGCGGCTGAGGTCGAAGAGGTTGCTGCCTGTGTTCTCCTCAAGGATTCTGATGGATTCCTTTCTCACATTGAGGTCCTTCATCCATTTTGAGTCTATTTTCGTGTGTGGTGTAAGGAAATGATCCAATTTCATTTTTCTGCATGTGGCTGTCCAATTTTCCCAACACCATTTATTGAAGAGGCTGTCTTTTTTCCATTGGACATTCTTTCCTGCTTTGTCGAAGATTAGTTGACCATAGAGTTGAGGGTCTATTTCTGGGCTCTCTATTCTGTTCCATTGATCTATGTGTCTGTTTTTGTGCCAGTACCATGCTGTCTTGATGATGACAGCTTTGTAATAGAGCTTGAAGTCTGGAATTGTGATGCCACCAACTCTGGCTTTCTTTTTCAATATTCCTTTGGCTATTCGCGGTCTTTTCTGGTTCCATATAGATTTTAGGATAATTTGTTCCATTTCTTTGAAAAAAATGGATGGTACTTTGATAGGAATTGCATTAAATGTGTAGATTGCTTTAGGTAGCATAGACATTTTCACAATATTTATTCTTCCAATCCAGGAGCATGGAACATTTTTCCATTTCTTTGTGTCTTCCTCAATTTCTTTCATGAGTACTTTATAGTTTTCTGTGTATAGATTCTTAGTCTCTTTGGTTAGGTTTATTCCTAGGTATCTTATAGTTTTGGGTGCAATTGTAAATGGGATGGACTCCTTAATTTCTCTTTCTTCTGTCTTATTGTTGGTGTAGAGAAATGCGACTGATTTCTGTGCATTGATTTTATATCCTGACACATTACTGAATTCCTGTACAAGTTCTAGCAATTTTGGAGTGGAGTCTTTTGGGTTTTCCACATATAGTATCATATCATCTGCGAAGAGTGATAGTTTGACTTCTTCTTTGCCGATTTGGATGCCTTTAATTTCTTTTTGTTGTCTGATTGCTGAGGCTAGGACTTCTAGTACTATGTTGAATAGCAGTGGTGATAACGGACATCCCTGCCGTGTTCCTGACCTTAGCGGAAAAGCTTTCAGTTTTTCTCCATTGAGAATGATATTTGCGATGGGTTTTTCATAGATGGCTTTGATAATATTGAGGTATGTGCCCTCTATCCCTACACTTTGAAGAGTTTTGATCAGGAAGGGATGCTGTACTTTGTCAAATGCTTTTTCAGCATCTATGGAGAGTATCATATGGTTCCTGTTTTTTCTTTTATTAATGTGTTGTATCACATTGATTGATTTGCGGATGTTGAACCAACCTTGCAGCCCTGGAATAAATCCCACTTGGTCGTGGTGAATAATCCTTTTAATGTACTGTTGAATCCTATTGGCTAGTATTTTGGTGAGAATTTTTGCATCTGTGTTCATCAAGGATATTGGTCTGTAGTTCTCTTTTTTGATGGGATCCTTGTCTGGTTTGGGGATCAAGGTGAGGCTGGCCTCATAAAATGAGTTTGGAAGTTTTCCTTCCATTTCTATTTTTTGGAACAGTCTCAGGAGAATAGGAATTAGTTCTTCTTTAAATGTTTGGTAGAATTCCCCCGGGAAGCCATCTGGCCCTGGGCTTTTGTTTGTTTGGAGATTTTTGATGACTGTTTCAATCTCCTTACTGGTTATGGGTCTGTTCAGGCTTTCTATTTCTTCCAGGTTCAGTTGTGGTAGTTTATATGTCTCTAGGAATGCATCCATTTCTTCCAGATTGTCAAATTTGTTGGCATAGAGTTGCTCATAATATGTTCTTATAATTGTCTGTATTTCTTTGGTGTTAGTTGTGATCTCTCCTCTTTCATTCATGATTTTATTTATTTGGGTCCTTTCTCTTCTCTTTTTGATAAGTCTGGCCAGGGGCTTATCAATCTTATTAATTCTTTCAAAGAACCAGCTCCTAGTTTCGTTGATTTGTTCTATTGTTTTTTTTGGTTTCTATTTCATTGATTTCTGCTCTGATCTTTATGATTTCTCTTCTCCTGCTGGGTTTAGGGTTTCTTTCTTGTTCTTTCTCCAGCTCCTTTAGGTGTAGGGTTAGGTTGTGTACCTGAGACCTTTCTTGTTTCTTGAGAAAGGCTTGTACCGCTATATATTTTCCTCTCAGGACTGCCTTTGTTGTGTCCCACAGATTTTGAACCATTGTATTTTCATTATCATTTGTTTCCATGAATTTTTTCAATTCTTCTTTAATTTCCTGGTTGACCCATTCATTCTTTAGAAGGATGCTGTTTAGTCTCCATGTATTTGGGTTCTTTCCAAATTTCCTCTTGCAATTGAGTTCTAGCTTCAGAGCATTGTGGTCTGAAAATATGCAGGGAATGATCCCAATTTTTTGATAACAGTTAAGACCTGATTTAGAACCAAGGATGTGATCTATTCTGGAGAATGTTCCATGTGCACTAGAGAAGAATGTGTATTCTGTTGCTTTGGGATGAAATGTTCTGAATATATCTGTGATGTCCATCTGGTCCAGTGTGTCATTTAAGGCCTTTATTTCCTTGTTGATCTTTTGCTTGGATGATCTGTCCATTTCAGTGAGGGGAGTGTTAAAGTCCCCTACTATTATTGTATGATTGTCGATGTGTTTCTTTGATTTTGTTATTAATTGGTTTATATAGTTGGCTGCTCCCACGTTAGGGGCATAGATATTTACAATTGTTAGATCTTCTTGTTGGACAGATCCTTTGAGTATGATATAGTGTCCATCTTCATCTCTTATTATAGTCTTTGGTTTAAAATCTAAGTGATCTGATATAAGGATTGCCACTCCTGCTTTCTTCTGATGTCCATTAGCATGGTAAATTCTTTTCCACCCCCTCACTTTAAATCTGAAAGTGTCTTCGGGTTTAAAATGAGTTTCTTGTAGGCAACATATAGATGGGTTTTGTTTTTTTATCCATTCTGATGCCCTGTGTCTTTTGATTGGGGCATTTAGCCCATTAACATTCAGGGTAACTATTGAGAGATATGAATTTAGTGCCATTGTATTGCCTGTAAGGTGACTGCTATTGTATATTGTTTCTGTTCCTTTCTGATCTACTACTTTTAGGCTCTCTCTTTGCTTAGAGGACCCCTTTCAATATTTCCTGTAGAGCTGGCTTGGTGTTTGCAAATTCTTTCAGTTTTTGTTTGTCCTGGAAGCTTTTAATCTCTCCTTCTATTTTCAATGATAGCCTAGCTGGATATAGTATTCTTGGCTGCATGTTTTTCTCGTTTAGTACTCTGAATATATCATGCCAGCTCTTTCTGGCCTGCCAGGTCTCTGTGGATAAGTCTGCTGCCAATCTAATATTTTTACCATTGTATGTTACAGACTTCTTCTCCCGGGCTGCTTTCAGGATTTTCTCTTTGTCACTAAGACTTGTAAATTTGACTATTAGGTGACGGGGTGTGGACCTATTCTTATTGATTTTGAGGGGGGTTCTCTGAACCTCCTGGATTTTGATGCTTGTTCCCTTTGCCATATTGGGGAAATTCTCTCCAATAATTCTCTCCAATATACCTTCTGCTCCCCTCTCTCTTTCTTCTTCTTCTAGAATCCCAATTATTCTAATGTTGTTTCGTCTTATGGTGTCACTTATCTCTCGAATTCTGCCCTCGTGGTCCAGTAGTTGTTTGTCCCTCTTTTGTTCAGCTTCCTTATTCTCTGTCATTTGGTCTTCTATATCGCTAATTCTTTCTTCTGCCTCATTTATCCTAGCAGTGAGAGCCTCCATTTTTGATTGCACCTCATTAATAGCTTTTTTTATTTCAACTTGATTAGATTTTAGTTCTTTTATTTCTCCAGAAAGGGCTTTTATATCTCCCGAGAGGGTTTCTCTAATATCTTCCATGCCTTTTTCGAGCCCAGCTAGAACCTTGAGAATCGTCATTCTGAACTCTAAATCTGACATATTACCAATGTCTGTATTGATTAGGTCCTTAGCCTTTGGTACTGCCTCTTGTTCTTTTTTTTGTGGTGAATTTTTCCGCCTTGTCATTTTGTCCAGATAAGAGTATATGAAGGAGTAAGTAAAATACTAAAAGGGTGGCAACAACCCCAGGAAAATATGCTTTAGCCAAATCAGAAGAGATCCCAAATCGTGAGGGGGGGGGGAAGGGG
>NW_022631312.1:141134-154227 GCF_010015895.1 Lontra canadensis
AAAGAAAAAAGAAACAAATAAAAAAAAGAAAACCAATAATGAAAAAATATAAAAAGGAAAAAATATATATAAATTGGATAAGCTAGTTAAAAAACGTTAAAAAAGAAAAGGGTAAAAGTTTAAAAAAATTTAGCAGAAGAAGAGAAAAAAAATTGAAAAAGAAAGAAAAAAAAAATTAAATTAACTGCAAGGCTAAAGAATCATGGGGAGAAAGCCATGAGTTCCGTGCTTTGCTTTCTCCTCCTCTGGAATTCCGCTGCTCTCCTTGGTATTGAAACCGCACTCCTCGTAAGTGAACTTGGTCCTGGCTGGGTTTCTTGTTGATCTTCTGGGGGAGGGGCCTGTTGTAGTGATTTTCAAGTGTCTTTGCCCCAGGCGGAGTAGCTCCGCCCTTACCAGGGCCCGGGCTGAGTAATCCGCTCGGGTTCGCTTTCGGGAGCTTTTGTTCCCTGAGCGCTTTCCGTAGAGTCCGGAGGACGGGAAGGAAGATGGCGGCCTCCCAGTCTCCGGCCCGGAGGAGCTGAGAGCTAGGGGTCCCACTCCTCAGTGCGCCCTCAGAGAACAGCGCCCAATTACTCCCGTCTGCCTGGCCTCCGGCTGCGCTCCGAGCTCACCGAGCCTGCGACCGGTTCAAGGTAAGCCCGAGCTGTGAGCTCACTTCTCGGCTCCGTCTCTGTAGCCGGCTTCCCTGTTCTAATACCTGCGAGCTCTGCGACACTCAGACACCCCGATCCTTCTGTGACCCTGCGGGACCTGAGGCCACACTGGCCCCGCGTGGGCTTCACCCCAGTTAAGCCTCTGGAGCGATGTCCCTCAGCGGAACAGACTTTTAAAAGTCCCGATTTTGTGCTCCGTTGCTCCGCCGCTTGCCGGGAGCCGGCCCCTCCCCCCGGGGTCTGTCTTCCCGTCCCTTTGGATTCACTTCTCCGCCAGTCCTACCTTTCAGCAAGTGGTTGATTTTCTGTTTCTAGAATTGCTGTTCTTCTCTTCGATCTCCCGTTGGATTTGCAGGTGTTTGCAATCTTTAGATAAGCTATCCAGCTGATCTCCCGCAACCTGAAGTAGTCTCAGCTGCTACTTCTCCGCCATCTTGACTCCCTCCTCCTAAATCTTTCTTCAATATGATAAATTCTTTATCTGATATGTCATTTGCAAATATCTTACTCCACTCCATAGGCTGTTTTTTACATTTGTTGATTGTTTTCTTTGTTGTGCAGAAGCTTTTTGTTTTAATGAAGTCCTAATAGTTCATTTTCACTTTTGTTTTCCTTGCCTCTCAAGGCATATCTACTAAAAATTCGCTACAACCTAGGTCAAAGAGATTGCTGCCTGTGATATCCTTAAGGATTTTGATGGTTTCCTTTGTCACATTTAGGACTTTCAACCATTTTAAATTTATTTTTGTGTATGGTGTAAGAAAGTGGTCCAATTTCATTGCTCTGCATGCTGCAGTCCAGTTTTTCCAACATTTATTCAAGACTATTTTTCCATTGGATATCCTTTCCTGCTTCGTCAAAGGTTATTGATCATACAGGTGTGGGCTCATTTCTGGGTTTTCTCTTCTTTTCCATTGATCTGTGTGTCTGTTTTTGTGTCTGCACCATATTATCTTGATGACTACAGCTTTATAATATAGCTACAAGTTTAGAATTTTTCTTTTTTTAAGAATGATCCTCAGGATCTTTCTGTGGTTCCACACAAATTTTAGGATTTTTTTGTTCTTGTTCCGTGAAAAATGCTGGTTGTATTTTGAGAGGGACTGCATTAAATATGTAGATTGCTTTGGGTAATATAGACATTTTAACAATATTTATTTTTCCAATCCACAAGCATGAGATGTTTTTCCATTTCTTTGTGTTATCTTCAATTTCTTTCTTATGTTTTATGTGGTTTACAGAGTTTTACCTCTTTGACTAGGCTTATTCCTAGGTATCTTTTGTTTTTTGGTGTAATTGTAAAAGGGATTGATTCCTTGAGTTTTATTTCTACTGCTTCATTATTGCTGTATAGAAATGCAACTGAATTCTGTACAATGATTTTATATCCTGAGACTTAGCTGAAGTTTTGTATCGTTCTCACAATTTTTTTTGACGGAGTCTTTCAGGTTTTCTACATAAACTATTATGTCCTCTGTGAATAGTGAAAGTTTTACTTTTGCCTTACTAATTCGAATGCTTTTTATTTCTTTTTGTTGTATTTTTTGCTGAGGCTAGGACTTCCAGTACTATGTTAAATAGGACATCTCTCTCTTCTACATGACCTTAGAACCAAAGCTCTCAGAATTCTCCAGTGAGGATATTAGCTGTGGTTTTTTCATATAAGGCCTTTATGATGTTGAGGTACGTTACCTCTATCCCTACTTTGTTGATGGTTTTAATCAAGAATGGATGCTATATTTTATCAAATGGTTTGTATGCATCTTTTGAGATGATCATAAGGTTCTTATTCTTTTATTAATGTGGTGTATAACACTAACTGATTTGCAGATATTGAACCACTCCTGAAGCACAGGAATAAATCTCACTTGACCATGGTGAATAATTCTTTTAATGTACTGTTGGATTAGATCTGCTCATATCTCAATGGGAATTTTTAAGTCTGTGTTCATCAGGGATATTGGTCTGTAATTCTCCTTTTTAGTGGGGGGTTTTTGTGGGTTTTGGAATCAAGGTAATACTGGTCTGTAGAATGAGTTTGGAAGTTTCCCTTCCAGTTGAATTTTTTGGAACAGATTGAGAAGAAAATGTATTAACTCATCTTTAAATGTCTGGTAGAATTCCTCTGGGAAACCATCTGCTCCTGGACTTTCGTTTGTTGGGAAATTTTTTATTACTGATTCAATTTTTTGCTGGTTATGGGTCTGTTCAAATTTCTTATTCCTTCCTGTTTCAGTTTTGGTAGTTTTCATGTTTCTAACAATTTATCCATTTCTTCCAGATTGTCTATAGTTTATGGGCATATGATTATTCATAACATTCTCTTATAATTGTTTGTATTTCTATGGTATTAGTTATGATCTCTCCTAAAGTAATGATTTTATTTATTTTGTTCCCTTCTCTTTGCTTTTTGATAAGTGGCTAGGAGTTTATCAATTTTGTTAATTCTTTCAAAGACTAAGATCTTAGTTTTGTTGATCTGTTCTACAGCTTTTTTGTTTGTTTCTATGTCATTTATTTCTGCTCTAATCTTTATTATTTCCCTTCTTCTGTTGTCTTTATGTTTTATTTGCTCTTCCTCTTCTAGTTCCCTCAGTTGTAAGGTTAGGTTGTATATCTGAGACTTTTTTGTTTGTTTGTTTAAGATTTTATTTATTTATTTGTCAGAGAGAGAGAGCAGAAGCACAGAGAGCTGGAGGCAGAACAGACAGAGGGTGAAGCCCGCTCCCTGCTGAGCACGGAGCCCAATGTGGGACCTGATCCCAGGACCCTAGGATCATGACCTGAGCCAAAGGCAGATGCTCAACCAACTGGCCACCAGGTATTCATGTATTGCTATATATGTCCCTATGAATTCCAAAGAATTTGGACTATCATGTTTTCATTGTCATTTGCTTCTATGTATTTTTTATTACTTCTTTAATTTCCTGGTTAACCAATTCATTCTTTAGTAGGATATTCTTTAACCTCCATGTATTTGTGTCTTTCCAACTTTATTTTTTGGTGTGTGTGTGGGGGGGAGTGGATTGATTTCAAATTTCATAGCATTGTTGTCTGAAAATATGGTCTGAAAATATGCATGGTGTGACCTTAATCTTATTGTACTTATACATCTTTTTGCACTTGATCCAGTATGTGTTCTATTCTGGAGAATGTAGCATGTGACCTAGAAAAGAATATATATTCTGCTGCTTTAGGATAACATGTTCTGGATATATCCGTTAAGTACCTCTGCTTCATTGTTGGTATTCTGCTTAAATGATCTGTCCATTGCTGTAAGTGGGGTGTTACAGTCCCCTAGTATTACCGTAATAAGTCACTGAGTTTCTTTATGTTTGTTATTAATTGATTTATATATTTGGCTACTCCTAAATTGGGAGCATTAATATTTACAATTGCTAGAACTTCTTGTTGGATATACCCCTTAATTATGACATAGTGTCCTTCTTCATCTCTTATTACATTCTTTGGTTTAAAATCTAGCTTATCTAATGTAAGTATTGCTTCTCTGGCTTTCTTTTGATGTCCTTTGGCATGATAGATGGTTCTACATCATCTCACTTTCAATCTGGAGGTTTCTTTAGGTCTAAAATGAGTCTCTTGTAAGCAATATATAGATGAGTCTTATCCTTTTATCCATTCAGATACCCTATGTCTTTTGATTGGAGTATTTAGTCCATTTACATTTAGGATGATTAGTGATAGACATGTACTTAGTGCCATTGTATTATCTGTAACATTGGTGTTTCTGGAGGTTTTCTCTGTTCCTTTCTTTGTTGCTTTTGATCTTTCTTTCACATTTGAATGGCCCCCTTTAATATTTCTTGCAGGGCTGGTTTATTGGTCTGGGAACTACTTTAGTTTTTATTTGTCTGGGAAACTATCTCTCCTTTTTCTTTATGTTCATTTTCTCCCAAGTTTGTATTTAAATTCAAGTTGGTTAACACACAGTGTAGTATTAGTTTCAGGAGTAGAATCCAGTGATTCATCATTACGTGTAAGACTCAGCATTCATTATAAGAGTTTTCCTTAATGCCCATTACCCACTTAGCCCATTTCCCCACCCACCTTCCCACCATCAATCCTCACTTAATTCTCTATAGCTAAGAGTCTATCTCTCTTTCTATTCTGAATGTTAGCCTTGCTGGATAAAGTATTCTTGGCTCCATATTTTTCTTATTCAGCTCATTTTATGTATCATGCCACTCTTCTCTGGTTTGCCAAGTTTCTGTGGACAGATATGCTGCAAACCTCATTTGTCTTCCCTTATAGGTTAAAGACATTTTCCCCTTGCTACTTTCAGTATTCTTTCCTTTTCTGTGTATTTTGCCAATTTTACTGTGATTTGTCTTGATGGCTGGCTTTTGTTGAATTTGATGGTAATTCTCTGTGCCTCCTGGATGTGGATGTCTGTTTCTATCCCCAGATTAGGGAAGTTTTTAGCTATAATTTGTCAAATATACCTTCTGCCCCTCTTTTTCCCTCTTCTGGGACTCCTGTGATATGAATGTTATTACTCTTTATGGACTTACCGAGTTCCTTAAGTCTACATTCATGATGCAATATTTTTCTTTCTTCCTTTCAGCTTCATTTTTTCCATAATTTTATATTCTATATCACTGACTAATTTCTCTGCTTTTCCCATCCTTGCCAATACAGGTGGTTTTGCATCTTTGTTATAACATTTTTTTTTTAAATTTTGGCCTGACTAGTTTTTAGTTCCTTTATCTCTGCAGTAAGACTTCCTAGAGTCTTCTATGTTTTTTCTATCCCAGCTACAATCTTTATTATTGTTTTTTTTAAATTATCATTCATGTATATTACTTACTTCCATTTTGACTAGACACTGGCTGTGATTGCTTCTTGTTCCTTGTTTTGGGATAAATTTCCCCATCTGGCATTTTGCCTAGACCTCCTTTTTCTGTAGGTTAAGGGAACCTGTTATGTTTCTTGCTCTTGAAAGTAATGGCTATATTAAAAAGAGGTCATTTTCTGTCTAGGGCCTTGTGCTTCAGGAAGTTGCCTTCAGTGGGGTGTGTTTGGACCTGGTCCTCTGTGTGGTAAGTTTTAATTGGGTATGTTTTGGTCTGCTTGTTAGAAAAGGCTAAATTCTACTTTGTCTATAGCTGAAGATTTGCAGCACTTCATGACCAGTAGAATTGATGTGTGTGTGTGTGTGTGTGTGTGTGTGTGTCTGGGGGTTGTGATGTGCAGATCTTCTGGGGGATGGACCTACTGTCCTGATTCTCAGGCAGACTTGACCTAGTAAGGATTGGCCTGCAGGGGCACCTCGGTGGCTTAGTTGGTTAAGCAACCAACTCTTGATTTTTGGCTCAGGTCATGATTTCATGGTCATGAGGTCAAGCCCTGCTTTGTCTCTGTGCTGGATGTGGCACCTGCTTAAGATTCTCTCTCTCCTTCTCCTTCTGCCCTTCACCCCAACCCCTCTCACTCTAAAACATAAACTTAAATTAAAATTTAAATTAAAAAAAAAGATGCATCCACAAGGCACAGTGAGATTGGCATTGATTTAAGTAGCTCCAGCCTCCACTGGGGGTACTATGCTGTTCACTGAAATATGTCTGTACTGATAGATTTCGGGGGAAAGGTTGTCATCCCACTCTCATGTCCCCAGAGAGGGGAGTTCACACCTGTAGCTATTCAGGAAGCCCTCACAGAAGAGCAAATTCTTTCCCCTCCTGTGTCCTGGTTTCCATCAGAACCCTGCTTTCACCCTGTGTGTGTCTGAGCTAGCTTTCTGTCTGGCAGCACAGTGCTTCTGTGTTTTATCTCAGTCACATGGCTGGGTTTCAAAACTCCAAATTTTAGTGACCCAGCACAACTCATACTCATACTGATCCTCTGAGTTAGGGTCTTGCTGTGGTGTGGTTGGTGCCATTTGTCCCAGAAAAGTAGTCACATGACCACATAGGGGCTCAGAGTTTATGGTAAAGCACAGCAAAAAGATGGTTTCCAGGTTAGCTGCCTTCAGGAGATGCCTCTGCTGGTATGCTAATTAAAGATTTGCTTAATCACACCTGCCATCTTTTTTGTCCTGACAGAGGGCTGTATTTCCCAAATGCACTGCCTCTTTTAGTGTGACTTAGGGGATCCATAGATGCTGTCTCCTCTTGGGCTTCTGCCCTCTTTCCCCACAGGAGCACTCCTAAGCCTGTCAGGCATGACTCTGGTGATAGTATAGACTTCTAAAGCTTCAGACTTTCAGCTCCACTGCTTGTAAAATCTTATGACAGTCAGCCCTTCTCCTTTTCTCAGTAAATGGTTTTCGGGAAGAGTTTTTCTTGTGCAACTCCCTGTATACTGTGCTCACTCTTTCTTCCTCTCTTTCTCTCTCTCACTCTCCCCTCTCTCTGTGATCAGGGCTCCATCACCTCTGCAGCACCTGCAATTCTTTTCTCTCCCAAATCAACTCTCCACAGCTCCTACCTTCCACAATGTGGCAGTTCATTCTCAGTCCTCAGATGAATTTATTGGGTATTCAGAATGATTGATATCAATCTAGCTGTGTTTGAAGAATGAGGCAATCATAGAATCCCCCTACTACTTCATCATCTTAAGAATTCAGCAGCTTATGGGGCACCTGGGTGGGTTAGGCATTAAGTGTCTGCCTTTGGCTCAGGTTATGATCCCAGGGCCCTGGAATCAAGCCTTGTACCAGGCTCACAACTCAGTGGGAAGCCTGCTTCTCATTCTCCCACTCTCCCTGCTTGCATTACTTCTCTCATATCTCTCTGTCAAATAAATAAATGAAATCTTTTAAAAAATCAGCACCTTGGTTTTCTAATACTGCAGTTATTGCTGGTACCACACAAATGAAAACACAGATCTCCTTCTTGTACATATTTTCTCTACAATGGATATCCGTGATGGACCTCAATTTCACAGAAACAACTGCGTAACTTATTTTTTTCAAATTTTTCACTGACCTCAATTACAGTCACCACTGATACATACAAGTTCCTAAAATAGGATATAGTGTACCTCAGAAAACAAAAGAAACTGAGCACTCTGGAATTCATTACTCTGGGAAACAGACCCTATTCAGTCATGGAGACCAGCCCCAACATTAATGATTCATGTTTTCTAGCTGACTATCATAGAGTACCTTATGATAACTAGAGTATTACATAATCCCTAAAAGAAAGATCGATATTTTAGGCACAAATGCTAACTAAAAATTATTGAGCATTCCTATTGGCCCTTGAGGATGGTGTCATATCTCAAGGGTAAGGAAAAACATTTTTGCATGAAACCTGACCTTTATCCTCATTGACCTGTGGGGATAGAGTAAATACATAGAAAGATGAGAAATAAATATATTCATTAGTCTGCCAGAGGCACAAGATAGGAGGGTTCAATAGTGTGCCTCTTATTGAATAACCTAATATACTGCTATCCTAGGATGTTTCCAATGATATTCCAAAAATATATTAATTGTGTTAATTTATAGCCTCCATCAGAGCAAATTTTGTCCAACATTTTCTGCCATACAAATTAAATGAGCAACCAGAGTATCTGAGTATGCTTAAAGTTCCAAGAAAATGTTGGTCTGGTGAAAATTTCAATCACAACAATGCACATATATTTCCAGTAACTCAACCTCAGAATTATTTTATCCTCAAAGATGATCCAGTGATTTGGAGAGGAGGAAATCACAAAAAGCCATTATAGGGAAATAAAGGCCAGTTGTTTAAAAATTACTTACAGCACTTAATCTGTTTGAGCTCAGGAACATGGCAATTTGCAGAGGACACATAGGGTTATGCTACACCTAATTACACAGTGTGGTCACAGCAATGCATGCAGGGCTCACACAGGCACAACACATATGACACATGACTAGAGGGGTTCAGAGTATACAGAAAACTCAGACACTGAACCCTCTTAATTAAAATACTGCTCATTCTATTTTTAGTGTGGTGTTCACAAAGATACACTGCTAAGTACTAATGGCATTTGGATAAGCACACTTTTTGGTATGAACACTGCTACACCAGTGAGAAATAACCTTGCAATCATTTCTGTGCCTAACAGGAATTACTAGGCATTAATGGAAAGACTGAGAAACTGAAAAAAATTCTGGAAAAAAATGAACAAAAATCTTGAAGAATCTAGATTATTAAAGCCTCACAGTGTTCAAATTGACAGACTCTATACAACATTAATTAATTCTTGATTACTTAAACAAATAATAAAGATAACCCAGGAAAAAGTTCATAAAAATTTAGGTATTACCTTAAGAGTGCATCATTATTTCTTCTCAGATAAGGGAGTTGGTAAAAGTGACAAAATCAAGTATTCTTTGGTGAAGTGGCAAGAATTCCATGCAACTGCCATCTTATTCCCAACCTACAAACCACAGGGACAATCAGAGGAGCTAAGGAAGAAAAACTTTCAAAATCAAAGTTAATTGACAAAAGCTTATAAGCAATTAATCATATACATTCAATGATCAGTATAGGACAAGAATAAAAAGTACCCTGCTCCATGGAATAGAATGGTATAGAAAGTAATTTGTTTTAAGACCTAGTCAAAGTTTCTCCAACGACCTTCCTTTAAACAGAAGGAAAAAGACTGAAGGAATATCAATATTAACCAATAAAATTCCAAGATTTGGAAATAACTGGCAATAATTTCACAGTTACAAATATTTATTTTTATTTATTTTTATTTTGTTCAGTTAGCCAACAGAGAGTGCAATATTAGTTTTTGATGTAGTGTTCAATGATTCATTAGTTGTGTATAACACCCAGTGCTCATCACAACATGTGCCCTCCTTAATACCCATCATCTGGCTAGCCCACCCCCACCCCCTCTCTTCTAAAAAAAAATTATTTAATACAGTATATACTGGAATCCATCACTCAAATGTCTAGAAAATTTCTCTTTGAGTGACAAGAAAAAAATGTTGTATGAATTATTGTGACTGGGTTAATAAGCAAATTAAAACACTGATATATCCCCATAAATACAAATCATTGTTCAGCTTCTGTTTCCTTTATCTAAAAAATAATTGGCAACTAATTAATTATAATATCTTCTGAATTATCTATTTGACCTCAATGGACTATGCCTCACTCACAAGGCTACAGCATCTAAGGAAATCATATGAATGGCTTAAGGGTAGACAAAAATGTGACTCATCAGTCTCAACACTCATGTGCAGGTTCCCCAGTGTCTGATTATTATGAGTGTATGCATGCTGCCAGCCAAGCACTCAAAGACTTACCATGTCATTTCTAAATCAGATATTTATAGATCTCTGTATAATCCTTTTCTCCTAATATATGCAATAAGTTTAGGTTTCAAATACCACAGATCTAGCTGGTCTCATTAACTGAACTTTATCCATATTTTTTGCCTCATATGGTCCTTTGGCAGACCTTAGCTCACAGAATTGTTTCTGTCACTCATTTTTTTTTCAGATTTTAGTGAAATCCATTTTTTAGTTCATTGATCCAGTCACATTTATAAAAAGGATACTGATCCTAAGATATGTGACAGACACTAAGCACTCCAGATTCTCTCTCCCTGTGACACACTGACCTGTACTACTTAATCATGGAGACTAGTCATCACAGTCAATGACAGCCTAACAACTGATTAGTACAGTCAGAATTTTACTATCATATGAATATTAGAGTATCCCAAGAGGAATGCCAGTATTTTCAGGATAAAATGTTTACTGATGTTAGAATTCCTAATGGAATTCTCTTTTTTAAAAGATTTTATTTATTTATTTGACAGAGAGAGAGAGAGAGAGTGAGAAAAAGAGAAGCAGCATGTGAGGGGCAGAGGGAAGGGAAGAAGCAGATTCCCCACTGAGCAAGAATCCTGATGTGGGACATGATCGAACCTGGGACTCCAGGATCATGACCTGAGCCAAGCACAGAGGCATAACTGAGCCATCAGGGACACCCCTCAATGGAATTCTCTCAAGAAGAAGGAATAAATTCATATGAGACCCAGATAGTGGTTAATGTCAACCTGTTGAAATAGAGTAAAATATGGAAAGATGTGATGTCCATTTGTCAAACATGCATAATACAGAAGAGATTATAATATACCTTCCTATCAAATGAACTCATATTACTTTAGTAGTATGTTTCTGCTATTATTCAAAGAGAGAAGTAATAAAAATCCTGAAAATAAAATTGACAAAATATTTCACATTTCACCAGATAAATAATAACTCACATTGCTTAGATTAACAGATACTTCACAAAACCAATTATCTCTTTGACTACAGAAAAATATTTTTAAAATAAGCCATAAAAGTATACTGATTTAAAATTGGTTGTTACCCTTGGAATCCATTGTTTTGGTCCACCTCAGAGAAAAGGAATTGATAAAAATGACAAAATCAGCACTTCTTTGTTATGGTGATGAGTATTCTATGCAATTCAAAAAAATCACATTCCACAAAAACACAGGAAATTTAAAAGTTTGTGAAACAATGTCTTCCCAGTTGAATGTTTACTGATAATAGATAATTAAGGAATCAAAGATGTTCCCTTGACCATCTACATAACTAGAAAAATTATTCTTTTCTCAGGAAAAAAGTAGTATAGAAAATCAAATTTTCTAAAACTTTGGTCTCAAAGCTGACCCAAAGCCCACCTCCCAAGCATTACTCACTAAAATTATAACTTATCTTTATACACATAAACCCACTGATGGAATATGCATGTTAGGAAATGATATCAACATAAAATTCCAAGATTTGGAAATTTAATCTTTTCATGTTAAAATGTTTAGTGAAATATCTAATTTAATCTGCCATCACCTATCTAGAAAATTTCTCCCTGAGTGAGGAGAAAAAAGAAAAAAGAAGTTCTATTCTTGAAACTAGCCTAAAAAGCAAATTAAAACATAGTAAGATCATCCAATAAACATGATCTGCTTACTCTTCAACTTTCTCATATTTATTTAAGAGATAAATGGCGAGCAAAAAATGAATAATTTATTTCTGACTGACTATATAATAAGACCTAAATATGTTGATTCTCACAAATGACTGTGACTAAGAAAATGGTGTAAATGGCTCAAGACTAGACACAGCCATTTCCCAGTATTCACTACTCATGTTTTTGCATACACTGCTTACTGTGGGTGTATAAAGGCTATCAGGCAAGTACTCAGAGTTGCTATGTCATTCCACAGTGTTTATTCATGTACCATTCATGTCCTCTAGCATTTGATAGCATGCTAACTTTCCAGTGCCATAATCCTTTTTATTTGGTACCACTTGCTGACCAAATTGAATTCTCTTTCACATTTTTTGCCTACTACCATGCTCCCTGTGCTGGATCTCAGCTTATAGAAGTGATTTTTGTCACTCATTTTATTCAGATTTCAACAAGACTCATTTGTGAAGCCATCATTCATCTAAGCACATTTGCAAAAGGGATTTTAATCCTGAGATATATGGCAGGCACTGAACACTCAGGATTCTGTTTCCCTAGGACACACTGAACCATACTATTCAGTTATGGAGACTTGCCACTACAATCAAGGATCTAGCCTCATGACTGACGAGCTTAGCCAAAATTGTATCAGTAGAGGTTATAATACCCTGAGAGGAATGACAGTACCTTCAGAAAAAAAAAATGCTTACCACCATGAAAATTCCCACTGGCCCTTGAGGATGGGATACAGAATTCCTCCCAAAACTTTCCTTCATTTCATGTCTCAAAAGAAACATAGGCAGTAACCTCTTTGATATAAGACACAGCAACTTCTTCCAAGATATGTCTCCAAAGGCAAAGGAAACAAAATTGAAAATGAACTTTTGGGACTTCATCAAGATCAAAATCTTCTGCACAGCAAAGGAAACAGTCAACAAAACAAAGGGCAACCCAAGGAATGGTAGAAGATATTTGCAAATGACAGTACAGACAAAAGGTTGATATCCAGGATCTATAAAGAACTTCTCAAACTCAACACACAAAAAACAGATAATCATATCAAAAAATGGGCAGAAGATATGAAGAGACACTTCTCCAATGAAGACATACAAATGGCTATCAGACACGTGAAAAAATGTTCCTCATCACTAGCCATCAGGGAGATTCAAATTAAAACCACATTGAGATACCACCGTATACCAGTTAGAATGGCCAAAATTAGCAAGACAGGAAACAGCGTGTGTTGGAGAGGATGTGGAGAAAGGGGAACCCTCTTACACTGGTGGTGGGAATGCAAGTTGGTGCAGCCACTTTGGAGAACAGTGTGGAGATTCCTCAAGAAATTAAAAATAGAGCTTCCCTATGACCCTGCAATTGCACTACTGGGTATTTACCCCAAAGAAACAGATGTAGTGAAAAGAAGGGTCATCTGTACCCCAATGTTCATAGCAGCAATGGCCATGGTCACCAAACTGTGGAAAGAACCAAAATGCCCTTCAAAGGATGAAT
>NW_022631312.1:154237-165870 GCF_010015895.1 Lontra canadensis
CAGAGAGAGTCAAGTATCATATGGTTTCACTTATTTGTGGAGCATAAAGGATAACACGGAGGACATGGAGGGATGGAAAGGAGAAGGGAGTTGAGAGAAATTGGAGGGGGTGATGAACCATGAGGAACTATGGACTCTGAAAAACAATCTGAGGGTTTTGAAAGGGAGGAGGGTGGGAGGTTGGGTGAGCTTGGTGGTGGGTATTATGGAGGGCACGTATTGCATGGTGCACTGGGTGTGGTGCATAAACAATGAAATTTGTTACACTGAAAAGAAATTAAGTTTTTAAAAAAGCCACAAAAAGTTGTAATGTTATCTTTGGAAATCAGTGTTTTGGGCATTTCTAGAAAGGGATACTTGTAAAAGTAACAACATCAATATTTCCAGTGGTGTGGAAAGAACAATTTCAGGCAATTTCAATGTCATTTCCAAACAATCATGCTTGGGGGAAACATTGAAAAGAAAACCTTCCTAATTAAATATCTGTAATTAATAGGTTCCAATGAATTGAATATATAGATACGCATGAGACAACCTATCTGACAAGAAAATTATACTCACTCCTTGAAACAGAGTAGCATAGAAATTCATCTTTTATTTGGAAGACACTAGTGTCAAAATTTCCCCAATTATCCCCCTTAGTGTCATCCATTATGACTATAATCCACCTTTAAATACTTATAAAATCAGCTGAAGAAATATCAGCCAGTGAAATATATCTTGAATACCAAGAATGAAAAATTTATTTATTTTATTATTTAAAAAAATGTTTCATGTACTATCTACCTGAATCCTTTACTCTAACATCTAGAAAATTGCCCCTTGGATGATAAGAAGGAAAAAAAAAAAGCTATTCCACTTCCCATGACTATATCACCAATCTAATTAGAATGCATTCTAAAACATTCACAGGAATAAAAACAACTCTAAATCATCATTCATTTGTTCTACTTGAGATAAAGGACAAATGAGACCCATAAGTTCTTTCAAATAGGTTCTCTAATAGATCTCAATATACTGCTCCTCATTCAGAAGAATCATCTAAGAAAATAGCATGAATGACTTAAGGGTATGTACAGCCATTTTCCACTGAGTTCATTATTCATGAGTTGGTTATCCATGGTCTGTTTACTATGAGTACATAGATGCTACCCATGCAGCAAATAAAATGTTTTCATTTTCCCCAACAATTAGATACTTGTAGACAACTATATAATTACTTTCCCTTAATTTATGCATTCTGGTTAGCTTTCAAATACTCTGTTGGTACTACTACCTCATCAACTGAATTCTCCAGAGTGTATGCCTTGCATGGTCCCTATCCTGGAGTTCAGCTTATAGAAGTGATTTGTTATTCATTTTGTTCAGATTTCTATAAGACCCATTTTTGAAGACTTTACTGATAGAGGCATATTTATAAAATAGATAGTTAGAAAGAGAGATGTGACAGACACTAGAGCAATCAGGATTCTATCAACCTGGGAAATGCTGACCCGGACTCATGGCTGACTAGCATAGCCAGTTTTATTGGAGTGTTACAATTCACTAAGAAGTATGTCAGCACTTTCAGGACAAAATGCTTACTGATGTTAGAATTCGCAATGGCCCTTAACATGGGAGGCAGAATTATTCTCAATACTTTTCTTCATGTCATACGCCAAGGAGAAGGAATAAACCACCTATATGACACCCAGTTTTTGGTCCACTTTTGCCTGTGGTAAAATTATAAATGTGGAAATCTAAAAGGTATATATGACCATCTGCCAAAATGGCAAAAGACAGGACTTACTATGTACCTTTATGTAAAAATATACTAATTTATTATACCTCTAGGATGTTTCTGATTATTTGAAGTAGGGGAAAGAATAAAATAGGAAAAATAAGGGAGACTGAAGTTTCACATAACCCAATGGATTATTAATGCTAATAATAGTTTGTATGAACTGTCCACTAACTCAATTAAATTTTTGATTACTTAAAAAATAATAAGAGAGATACATAAATTTACTATAAACTGTGTGTTGTATCAGGGGTCAATTGTTTCTTTCCTTTCCAGATAAGGGAGCATTTCAAAATAAGCACTTCATTGGTGCAGTGATGAAAGTCCATGGAATTCTAATAATACACTCAGGCTACAAATTACATAGGAAAATAGAGAATTTGCAAAACAAAATTTTCCTAGTGGAATATTTAGTATAAAAAGTTACAAGAATTCATAATGGATAGTCATTGGACCATCTGATGACAAGAATGACTATGCTCAAATTTTGATCAAAGTAGTATGGAAATAATTGCTTCTAAGATATTTTTCTCAAAAATTTCCCAGCACGCTCATGCAAAATCATGTATTATAACTAGGGTGTCTCTCTAAACACATTAGAAACCCATTGATGATATATGAAAGTGGCCAATGAAATTCCTGTAAGAATCCAATAATTTTAAATATAATCATCTCACATCTACAAATGTTTAATCTGGCATGTAGTTGAAGCCATCACTTGAAAGAATATGAAATTTCTTGCTCAGGTATAGAAAAAAAGAAAACGTGTAAACAACTATTCCAATCATCCCTAGTGACTGGGAAATTAAAATATGAAGCAAATTAAAATTTGGAATAGTTAATTAAAATTAAAATATGAAGATTGTATATACGGTACCTACTTTTCAATTTAAATACAATTGTTCCACTAAATAGAAAATGATAAATAAAATTTAATAGTATCTTTGGATTTTAATAATCCAGTCACACTAGAGACACTGATCATGACTCAGAAGATTCTGGCAACTCAAACATAAATAGATCAAAGGTAGGCACAGATATTTCTCACAGAATTTATCATTTAAGTGGTGATCCCACAGGATCTATTTATGACTTATAGATACTTGTCTTGTAGACTTGTAGATACTGGCAGCCAAAAGTTGTAGTAACATTCTGCAATTGGTTATATAGACCCTTCTACAGTTTATTTCCTCTAGCACATGCCAGCATGTTATTTTTCAAATACCACAGTACTTTTTTTTTTTTTTTGTAACACTTGCGGACCAAATTGAATTTCCCTTCACATTTTTGTTTAGCATGATCTATGGGTTGGACCTCGCTTATAGAAGTTATATTTGTTACTCACTGCGTTCGTATTTCAACAAGATCCATCTGTGGATTCATAATTTATCCAGGAACATTTATAGAAGCAACCATCAGAATGAGATACATGGTAGACACTGAGCACTCAGGATTTTCTTACGCTAGGAGACACTGAACCATACTAACTTGATCATGGAGACCAGAATCACTGATGATCCAGATCTAATCTTGCTGATTAGAATAGCCAGAGTCTCATTGTCATTGAAGTGCCACAATGCCCTGAGAGAAATGTCAGTGTTTTCAGGACAAAATGCTTACTGATGTGAGAATTTCCATTGGCATTTGAACATATTTTGGCAGATCTATATAAAAAGAGCTCCTTTATGTAATACATCAAAGGAAAAACTTATGAAACCCACTTCTGTCCACCTTGAACTATAGTAAAAAATACATATCATACATTTGTCAACCAAGCAAAAGACAGTAAAATTCACTGCATATATACAATTAAATTTAACTATATAAATTAACTTACTATGATATTTTTAAATATTTTAAGAAGAAAAGAGCAAAAATACTGGAAGTTTTAAAAAAGAGGGCATGAATAGATTATAATGCCTCACAGTACAATAGAAAGAGAAGAGAAAATCAGCAGATGCCAAAAAAGATTAAAAATCATGATGTAGTAGTCTCACAAGGATTTAAAATTTGTGATGATTAACATATTTATTTTGTAACCACAAGATCTGTAGAAATAAAATAAAGCTAACATCAGACAACAAGGAGAATTTGTATTAAAAAAAGAAGAAACTTTAAAAATGATATAAAATTCTCACCAGATAGGCTCATTATTCATGTAGACAAAATAGGAAAATATTAAAAGAATTTAGTATGAATCAATGGATTTTATCCAATCTTGGAAAAAAGAACTTAACCTAAAAACATTCACAAAAATAACATGATAAATTAAGATTCTCAATATGACATCATTAGAAACATGATAACATAATGAAAGTCAAACAGAAAACTACATTGGTAATATAAACGTAAAAATATGATTTCACTAACAAAAACAAAAATTATTCACCTCACATTTCAGTAAAAAAAGATATTTGGAAAAAAGTTCAATTCCATTAACATTTCCATTAACAATGGAAAGTAATAGAAGGATAGATATGTATATATGTAGAAAGTTAAATATGAGTGAAATTAATCAAAGTATAATATATTGGTTATATAAAGCTTCCTGAATTCACAATGAGTAATCATATATCTGAATATTAATATCTTACATATGGGAATGTGAATCATGACACATTGTGTGACCTAAATATAAGAGATACACTTCAGGGGCGCCTGGGTGGGTCAGTTCGTTAAGCATCTGCCTTTGGCTCCAGTTGTGATCCCAGGGTCCGGTGATCAAGCCCTGCATTGGGCTCCCTGCTTGTCGGGAGGCCTGCTGCTCCCTCTCCCTCTCCCACTGCTTGTATACCCTCTCTCTCTGTGTCTCTCTGTGTTAAATAAATAAAATCTTTAAAAAAGAGAGAGAGATAGACTTCAATAAAATCTACTACCTTCCATGGAAACTAAAAAAGTTACTGAATATATTGTTCCAAATATAAATTTTATAAAATGTGGACAGAGAGCCTCAGGTAACATTCAAAACAACTACACTTGAAAGAACAAGACCACAAAACCATGAGATTGTCATCATCAAAAGTGGCTCTGTAAGAACACAAGCAATTGAAGGAACATGGCTACCTGAACTGTACAAAAAACATTTAAAAGCACAGTTAATATGACAAACACAGTGCAGTAAACTCAACTGGAAAAAAACAAATCCAAAAAAGACTGGGAAATATCAACACCAAGATATTTAGGAAAATAAATATTTCATAACAGTAAATCATTTGGCTAAAGATTCACAGTTATAATCATTGGAAATCAATAATATGATGTAAAAATAAAGCTGAAATACACACATAAAAATAAAACTATCTTAAGGAGAAATACAAAATGAAACAAAAAAAGTCTAAGTCACTAAAAAATTCATGATTTCTTAAAACTAAAAAAATAAACAGCATATATGGAAACACAGAAAAGAAAAAAAGACAAAAAATTTTGCAATACAAAGTGTGAAGATGAGAGAAAGAAAAATCACACAAATACTATAACATAACTAGTAAATAAAAAGTTGAAAAAAAATCATTTATACTGTGATGCTACCTAAGCAAGTGAAGATGACAGGCAGACTCAAAAAAAGAAGAGATTATGCTGACTGAAATAAGTCAAGCAGAGAGAGTCAATTATCATATGGTTTCACTTATTTGTGGAGCATAACAAATAGCATGGAGGACATGGGGAGTTAGGAGAAGGGAGTTGGGGGAAATTGGAAGGGGAGGTGAACAATGAATGAGAGACTATGGACTCTGAAAAACAATCTGAAGGGTTTGAAGAGGTGGGGGGGTGGGAGGTTGGGGGAACCAGGTGGTGGGTATTAGAGAGGGCACGGATTGCATGGAGCACTGGGTGTGGTACAAAAAACAATGAATACTGTTATTCTGAAAATAAATTAAAAAAAAGTTTATTAAAAAAAAAGAAGATACATATTTAAAGGGGAAAATGAAATAAGAGGCAAAGAAACACACTCTAAAAAGATGGTATATCCCAGGCAGGTTACACAGAAATGCAAAAAGATCAAGACCCAAATGACACTAAACATACTAGACAACCACAAGGAAACATAACAGCATATCATGTGGTCTCTGCCACGCAACAGATGAAGAAGCCTGCCCCACCCTTCGCCTTGGATAGTCCTCCAGGCCCTGTCCAAAACCCAAGCATGGGGATCCACAAGACACAAACCCTGATGTCACAAGGCCAGGTTGTTTTTGGGACAATGGTTCTAGCTGCCTCAGTCTCTACCCAGGGCTTCCTTGGGGACCCCATGTGCCACAGCCCTGTGACTTCCCTCCCACCTCCCTGTAAACCTACACACTGGCCAAAGTCTACAGGTTGGATGCACTCACCCAGGGGATGCAATCAGAGTTACCGACCTTACCCAGGCCCGGAGCCCCCTGAGCCTGCCCAGCAAGCATGGTGGGCCGTGTGAACTCTGACGCAGAGCAGCTAAGGAGGAAGCATGACCTATGCCTGGCCCAGGGCCCTCCTCCCATCCTGTATCCAAAACCTCTCAGCCCTGGAACATACAAGGCAAAAGGGCAAGGGAGGGGCAGAGGCCCCATCCACTACGGGAGGGGACAGGTCTTCCTTTGCCATGGAGATGTTCCCTGGCCAGAGGGGTGACATCTCAATGTGCCAAGCACTCCGAGCTAGCAGCAATGTTCTTGGGTGGCCTGGGTGCAAAACCACATGCTGGAACTCATTTCCAATGAGGATGACAGTAGAAATTGGCACTCATTTTGTTCAGATTTCTAAGGAATGCATTTGTAGGAGTCATCACCAATCTGAGAACATCTAAGGACATGGAGCGTGAAAAGGGTAGGGCTCCAGCCTGGGACAGCCACTGAGTTCATGCACGTCGGCCCTCATGAAAACAAATGGCTAGGCCACAGCATGGCCAGGGGAGAGATCCTTGGTACAGAAGGCCACAGGAATGACCAGGGCAGGAGGTGAAAGGGGTGAGCCACTTACCGCAGACACAGGTTACTCTCAGATAACCGCAAACCACACCCTATAGCTCTAAAGGGCCATCCTCTCCAGGCAGACCAGGGATCAAGAATCAGGCAAATGGGACTCACCGACGGCTATGACACCCATGTCCAGCAAACACCACCTGGGACATGGGGAGAAGTGACAGGAGTGCCTCAGCGAGGTGGACACATCTGCAGGAGAACAAGCCACAGCCAGCAGAGGGGACAATCTGCTCCACCTCGCCCTACGATGCGGGGCTGGTGCCAGGCCTTAGGACCAATGCCTACATATGGAGGATTCAGTGCCTCAGGGCCACATGGTCGGACAACCTCCCGCACACAAACCATCCTGGGCTCGATGGCAGAAGCCGGACCTTTGACCCCATATAGCCCTGGTCCCCGCTGGCCATCTGCTACAGGGGGGGTCAGTCTCCCTCCATCACGGAGCAGTTCCATGGCCAGAGGAGCAACATCCCTACGTGCCAAGCACTCCAAGTTAGTGGCAACAATCTCGGGTAGCCTGGGTCCCTCACTCAGACTTGCTGGTGGGGAACCATGTGCTGGACCTCAGTTCCGATGAGGACGACGGTAGGGATCGTCACTCATTTTGTTCAGATTTCCAAGGAATGCATTTTTATGGAGTCATCATCGATCCGAGCACATCTCAGGACATGGAAGGTTACAAGGACCGGGCTCCAGCCTGACACGGCCACTGAGTTCAGACATGTTGGCCCTTGTGAACACCAAAGCCCAGGCCACCAGGTGGCCAGGGAAGCCATCCTCGGCCAAGGAGGCCTCAGGAAAGACCCGGGCATGTGGTGGCAGGGACAAGACCCTTACTCCGGATGCAGGCGACTCCCAGGTGACCTCAGCCTACACACCCTGCCTCTCCAGGGGCATCCTCACCTCGCAGGCAGGGCATCGTGGATCAGGCAAATGGGACTCGCCGACGGTCACCGATGCCCGCGTCCAGCCAACTCCACCTAGGACATGGGGAGAGGTGACAGGAGGGCCTCAGCCCGGGGACACGTCTGTGGGCGTCCACACCAGAGCCAGGCAGTGGGGACACTCTGCTCTACCTCTTCCTATGATGGGGGGTGGCTGGTCCCATGTCTGAGGACCAAGGCCTACACACGGAGGCCTCTAAGCATGCAGGCACAGGGCCGGGCAGGGGGAAATGGAGGAAAGGGTGGTAGGAAGGGGAGAAAGTGGAGGGAGGGGGAGGGGCGGACTGTTGGTTCGAGATGTGGGACAGCCCGCACACTGTGTCCTTTAATGGAAATGAGTCCCTAGATCACGTACTGCAACACCAGTCTCCTAAGGCAATGAACACAGGGCCCGCGTGCGGCACATCCCCAGAGAGCACCAGGGGCATCAGTGCGACCTCGCCCTCCCCCGTGGGGTACGACCCCGGCGGGAGCGCCTCCCCAACCAGCCTCCCCCCACGGGGGGACCCACCACGTACCCAGCACATACTCAACTGACAAGGAGATGCACACCCCAGCGACACGAAGCGGCATCAGTGAGCCAACCCAAGGGAACTCCCCGTGGCTGCAGGGAAATCACCCCAGGAGCAATGAGCCCCAGGTCTGGGGTGGGGGCAAGTGGCCTCCCAACAGGTGGGCCCCAACTCTGCTGTCCTCCCTGCCATGGCCCGATCCCCTCTCTTCCTCCATACAGAAAACCCACCCCGGCCTCAAGATACCCCAGGTCTCGAGGGGCTGACCACAAACCCATCCTACAGGAGATCACGCCTCCCTCATTCCTGCAGGCTCAGAAGCAAGCCATGTGAGGCAGTGACCCCATGCGCTCATGCCACCCTCCCGACCTCCCGCCTCCCATTGGCACCCTCAGAAGCTGGTGCAGCCAGCAGCTCTGGGGCCCTGGGACCTGGCCCAAAATTGCCCGCAGGTCGGGGCAGCACGTCCCAGGTCCTCGGTGCCACAGGAGGCTGAGTTTCTGACCGGGAACACTGCCTGGCCTGCCACAGGACCCAGCCATCTCTAGGCCCAGGATCCCTAAATCTGTCCCAAATGCAGGCCGCTCTGGAACCACATGTGACTTGGACCAGCAGGCAGCAAGGTTTTCCCACATCCCGAGGACTCGCCTGCCACTCATCTGAGCACCATTCTCGTGCCCTGGTCCCATCCGGATTTTGCCCGCTGGTGCCTGCTGCAGTCCAACTGGCAATACAGACTTGTGGGAAGCAGGCAGGCACCGGCAACCCACCCTGAAGGAGCCTCTCCACGAGCGCATCCACTGCCATGCCAGCACAGGGTGTTGCAAAGGATGTCACACTCCAGATATGACCTGTCCCACCATACATAGCCGGGCACCATGAGGGTGCCCAGGTGCTGCCGCCACCAACTGCAAGGAAACGCATCACGCCCCCCACAATCGGGCTCCACACACACCCGTGGCTCACCGTCACCCGGGCAGCCTTCCTCAACAAGAGCCTCCGGCAGGGGGAGAAGTGGCCCTGCGGCGGAGGTTCCGCCAGCCTCCCATCCCGGCGCCACGTGGCTGAGTCTTTCCTGGGACGACGGTTATAGCTGCCTTGGTCTCTGCCCAGGGCTTCCTCCCGGCCCCCATGTGCCACAGCCCTTTGGCCTGCCTACGCCCCCATGTAAAACTCCACGGTGGCCGGGACCCAAAGGATGGACACTCTGGCCCAGGAGATGTCATCGGAGTCACCGTCCTGCCCAGTCCCGGAGCTCCCTGAGGCTGACCGGCAACCACAGCGGGCCGCATATCCTCGGACGTGGAGCAGCTGCAGAGGAAGCATGGTCCACTCCTGGCCTGGGGCCCTCCTCCCATCCTGTGTCCAAAACCTCTCTGCCCTGCAGTGGACAATGCACAAGGGAGTTGGAGGAGCAGAGGCCAGGGGCTGCGGCGGGAATAGCAGTGCTGGTGGCAGTGAGTGGTGGGTGGTGGGGAGGGCCTCAGGAGCTCTGGGCCATGTGGGCGGCTGACCTCTGGCATGCACGCCCTTCCTGGACTCTCTGGCAACAGCCAGACCTTTGACCCCAGACTGCCCTGGTCCCCGATGGCCATCTGCTACAGGAAGGTGCAGTCTCCCTCTGCCACGGAGCAGTTCCACGGCCAGAGGGGCGACATCTCCATGTGCCGAGCACTCCAAGTTAGTGACAATGATCTCGGGTGGTCTGACTCCCTCACTCGGACTTCCTGGCGGGGAACCACATGCTGGACCTCAGCTCTGATGAGGATGACGGTAGGGATTGTCAATCATTTTGTTCAGATTTCCAAGGAATGCATTTGTATGGAGTCATCATCGATCTGAGCACATCTCAGGACACAGAGGATTCAAAGGGCCGGGCTCCAGCCGGGCACGGCCACTGAGTTCAGACACGTCGGCCCTTGTGAACACCCAGGCCTAGGACACAGGGGAGCCAGAGGATCCATCCTTGGCCAAGGAGGCCTCGGTAAAGACCTAGTCACATTGTGGCAGGGGCGAGACACTTACCACAGACACAGGCGACTCCCAGGTGACTGCAGCCTACACACCCTGCCTCCCCAGGGGCGTCCTCGCCTAACAGGCAGGGCATCATGGATCAGGCAAATGGGATTCGCCGATGGTAACCAAACCCGCGTTCAGCCAACTCCACCTGGGATGTGGGGAGAAGTGACAGGAGCGCCTCAGCCCAACGGACACATGTGTGGGGGTCAATGCCAGAGCCACGCAGTGGGGACACTTGGTTCTACTTCTCCCTATGATGGGGGGTGGCTGGTCCTGTGCCTGAGGACCAAGGCCTACACATGGAGGGCTTCAAGCATGCAGTCGCAGGGCCGGGGTGGGGGGTTGAATGAGGAATGGTGTCAGGAAAGGGAGAGAGTTGTGGGGGGTGGGGGGTGGTGGGTTCGAGACATGGGACAGCCCGTACATTGTGTCCTTTAATGGAAACGAGTCCCTAGACCACGTACCACAAACCAGTCTCCTACACGGGGTGGGCACAGGGCCTGCATGTGGAGCATCCCCAGCGAGCACCAGGGGCAACCAAGCGACCTTGCCCTCCCCCGCAGGGTACAACCCCGGCGCGATTGCCTCCTGAACCAGCCTCCCCCCACAGGGGGACCCACCACGCACCCAGCACATACTTGGCCAGACAAGGAGATGCACGCACCAGTGACACGAAGCAGCATCGGTGAGCCAACGCGAGGGAACTCCCCGTAGATGTGGGGAAATCACACCAGGAGCAATGAGTCCCAGGTCCAAAGTGGGGGCAAGTGGCCTCCCAACAGGTGGGCCCCAATGCTGCTATCCTCCCTGCCATGGCCCCATCGCCTCTCTTCCTCCATACAGAAAACCCACAACGGCCTCAAATTACCCCAGGTCCCAAGGGGCTGACCACAGACCCATCTAACAAGAAGTCACGTCCCCCTCATTCCTGCAGGCTCAGAAGAAAGCCACATGAGGCGGTGACCCCAAGAGCTCATACCACACGCCCGACCGGCCCGCTACCATGGGCACTCTCAGAGCTGGTGCAGCCAGCAGTTCTGGGGCTCTGGGACCTGGCCGAAAATTGTCAGCGTCCTGGCCGGGGGCCGTGGGCCTCGGCCCTCTACCCACAAGCCCCCGGGGCGCACTACTGATGAAACCGGGTGGAGGGGCCCGGGCATGCATCACTGCTTGCCCGGCCCGGGGCTCTCCTCGCAACCCATGGCGTCTGCCGCTGCCAGCCTCTACCACACGCTCCCCCAGGAGCTCTGCCTGAAGCGCCGCCCTGGCCCACGCTGCTCCGGGACCGGCGCTCACAGGGCCTCGCCCAGTGCCTCCCTGTGGGCCTCCCACGCCCGGGATGCCATCTGCCCGACTCGCCACAAGACGCCGGCCACGCCTCCGAGGACCTCGGTGCCGGCGAAGGCGGGCAAACGCCTCC
>NW_022631312.1:165880-166927 GCF_010015895.1 Lontra canadensis
CCCCCCCACCCTGGGCTCCTACGGGCCTCGCTCCTCCAAGGCAGGGATCTTGAAACGCACGGCCACGAGCACAGCGGACGTTTCCGTCGGACACCGTGGGGGACGCTAGGCAGGCCCCCTCGCCCAGCGCAGGACAGAGGACCCTGACCCTGGCGACATCGTTCACACACTGCGGCACCGCGGAAAGGCGCGAGCAGCGAGAGAAGGAGGCCATCACTCCTCCAGCGCCACGACATCCGAACTTTGCCCGGCTTTCGTCCGGCCAGGGCGCAGCGCCGGACTGGGATCCGTGCTCCCGGGCCTTGCCCTGCCTGGGTCCAGGCTAGCAAGGACGGGTCTCGAGCGTCCGACCCTCCCACGGGGCTCCGGGCCATCTGGTCCACCAGGCACAGGGACCTCCTGAGAAATACCTACAGCCGCGCGGGCCCTGGCCCGGCGGGGGGGCAAGGCCTCCGTGGCTCCCATGGCCTGCGCCGGCGGACGCCGTCCCGGCCGTGCTGGGGTCCATCGCAATCGCACTCCTCCGGGACCCGGGGAACATGCCCACCGAAGGCCGCTCCTCGGGGACGGAGAGCCCAGGGGTTGTCCGCGAAGGGACCGAAACGCGGCCCCGGGGCACCCCGAAGCCGGCCCCCGTAGCCACCAGTCGGCCGCTCCGCGGGGACGGGTGCTGTAGGGCACGGCCCCCACAGCCCTCGAAGCCATGACCGGGTGTGTCCGAATACAACCAGAGGCTCGGGCCGCGCAGCTCCCCGCCAGCAGTCCGCCTGCCTTCCTCCGCCGGCCCTCCATTTTCGGGCGAGGCCAAGAGCCGGCACGGCGGCTCCACTTTCGCCCCGGGGTCACGGCACGGGCCTTGTGGGGCCCCACTGGGCCTCCACGGGGATACCTCCAGGTGCTCTCAAGGGCAGCGTCCTGGCCGTGGGCCTCTGCCCGCTACCCACAAGCGCCCGGGGCGCACCACTGATGCCACCGGGTGGAGGGGCCCGGGCACGCTTCGCTGCTTGCCCGGCCCGGGGCTCTCCTCGCAACCCATGGCGTCTGCCG
>NW_022631313.1:0-3610 GCF_010015895.1 Lontra canadensis
TCTTGTCGTTCATTAGGACCCCATGCGTCAACATTTTACTTTTCCTTATTGAATTGAAGGAACTGGTTGATTGATTGACGGATTGGACAGCAAGAGAGAGACAGTGAGAGAGGGAGCCCAAATAGAGAAGAGGGAGTCCAAGCATGGCAAGTAGTAGATGGAGAAGCAGGCTTCCTGCTGAGCAGAGAGCCCCAGGCAGGGCTCAACTCAGCTCCGGGAATGCTCCCTTGCGCCAGGAGAGCCGGTTGGGCGGTGTGGTCTGGTCCCGTTTCCGGGTTTCCGCGTCAGGCCCCGAGCGAAAAAGGGCCCTCCGCCACGGGGAACAGGGAGGTCCGCAGGGCAGCCCAACGCTGGCCAATTCTCACCAGCGTTCTGCCCAATCTGATCCCAGGTTGGGCGGAACGCTCGTGAGAATTGGCCGGAAAACACCCGGGGAACTCGCTTCGGGTGCGGCCCGTCTGATGGCCATCCACCTGGGCCTTTCCCGGCATCGCCTGCCGTCGCGTTGGAAACCTGCCAGGAATCCCTCTATGAGTCAGGCTCTAGCGAGGGGGACGCCTCTTGCTCTTCAGCCTGTGGTGGTCCCCTACCTGGCCCTGTCCACTGGCGCCGGGCCTTCCCGGAGCCCCGACACGAAGCCTCGCGTGCACCCTCAGTCTTCCGTTTCCAGGGTCCTGTCCCTCGGGTCATCCACCTGGGGAAACATGAGTCGGGCGGCACGGCACACTCTCCCACCCCGGCACAAAACCTGGCATCCGGCGCTCAGAGAATCCTCAGAGGGAGAGAAACTGTCGTTCCCCAAGTGAGGTCATCCCCACCTATGGGCGCCCCAGCTACCCGTAGAGGCGGAGGCTGACGTCCGGCCACAAGCGATCCGTCAACTCAGCTCCGGGAATGCTCCCTTGCGCCAGGACCGCCGGTTGGGCCGCGTCGTCTGCTCCCGTTTCTGGGTGTCCGCCTCAGGCCCCGAGTGAAAAATGGCCCTCCGCCACGGGGAACAGGGAGGTCCGCAGGGCTGCCCAACGCCGGCCAATTCTCACGAGCGTTCTGCACAAACTGATCCCGGTTTGGGCAGAACGCTCGTGAGAATTGGCCGGAAAACGCCCGCGGAACTCGCTTCGGGCACCGCACCTCTACAGGGCAGCCCCCTGGGCCTGGCCCGGTTTCGCGGTCGTCGTGTCTGAATCGCGCCTGGAATCCCACCGGAAGTCAGGCTCCACCGTGGGCGGCACCTCTTGCTCCTCAGCCTCTGGTGGTCCCCTACCTGGCCCTGTATGCTGGGGCCCGGCCTGCCCCGAGCCCGGGACATGAACCCTCGCCTGCTCCCTCAGCCTTCAGTTTCCAGGGTCCTTTCCCTCAGGGCCTCCATCTGGGGAACACTGAGTCCCGTGCCAGGACTCCCCTTTCCACCCTGGTGCAAAACGTGCCTTTCGGCGCCCCGGATAAGCCTCAGAGAGAGAGAAATCTTTGTTCCCCAGCAGAGGTCAGCATCACCCTGTGGTCCCCAGCAGGCCCAATAGGCGGAGGCGGACGTGCGATCCCAACACGTTCCTCAACTCTGCTTCGGGAACTCTCCACTTTGCCGGGATCCCCGGTAGAGCCGTGTCGACTGGACGTGTTTTCAGGTGGCCGCCCGAGGCTCCGAGCGAAAAGGGTCCTCCGCCATGGGGTACAAGGCATTCCGCAGGGCCGCCCATCACCGGCCACTGCTTACGAGCGTTTTGCCCAAACCGATCCTGGATTAGTCAGAACGCTCGTGAGACTTGGCCGGAAAACACCCGGGGAACTCGATTCAGGCGCCACACGTCTGATGGTCAGCCACCTGGGCCTTTCCCGGCATCACCTGCCGTCGCGTTCGAAACCTGCCAGGAATCCCTCCGGGAGTCAGGCTCTAGCGATGGGGACGCCTCTTGCTCCTCAGCCTGTCGTGGTCCCCTACCTGGCCCTGTACGCTGGGGCCCGGCCTGCCCCGAGCCCGGGACATGAACCCTCGCCTGCTCCCTCAGCCTTCAGTTTCTAGGGTCCTTTCCCTCGGGGCCTCCACCTGGGGAACACTGAGTCACGTGCCAGGACTCCCCTTTCCACCCTAGTGCAAAACGTGCCTTTCGGCGCCCCGGATAAGCCTCAAGAGAGAGAAATCTTTGTTCCCCAGCAGAGGTCAGCACCACCCTGGGGGCCCCAGCAGGCCCAATAGGCGGAGGCGGACGGGCAGCCCCAACGCGTCCCTCAACTCTGCTTCGGGAACTCTCCACTTTGCCGGGATCCCCGGTAGGGTCGTGTCGACTGGATGCATTTTCCAGGTGGCCGCGGGAGGCCCCGAGCGAGAAGGGTCCTCGGCCACGGGGTACAAGGCGTTCCACACGGCCGCCCATCACCGGCCACTGCTTACGAGCGTTTTGCCCAAACCGATCCTGGATTGGGCAGAACGCTCGTGAGAATTGGCCGGAAAACACTCAGGGAACTGGCTTCAGGCGACGTACATCTGCTGGCCAGCCAGCTGGGCCTTTCCCGGCATCGCCAGCCGTCGCGTCCGAACCCCGCCAGGAATCCCTCCAGGAGTCAGGCTCCAGCGTGGGCGACGCCTCTTGCTCCTCATCCTATGATGGTCCCCTACCTGGCCCTGTAGGCTGGGGCCGGGCCTGCCCGGAACCCGGGACACGAACCCTCGGCTGCTTCCTCAGCCTTCAGATACAGGGGTCCTGTCCCTCGGGGCCTCCACCTGGGGAACCCTGAGTTCCCCATCACGACTCCCCTTCCATCCTGATGCAAAGCGTGGCTTTCCGTGCTCCGGAGAAGCCTCAGAGGGAGAGAACCTGTTGTTCCCCAACTGAGGACATCCCAGACCTGGGGCGCCCCAGCCGCCCGTCTACGCGGATGCTGCCGCGCGGCCCAAACCCTTCCCTCAACTCAGCTCCGGGAACGCTCCTCTTTGCCGGGATCCCCGGTTGGGCCTCGTCGACGGGGCGCGTTTTCCGTGTGGCCGCGACAGGCCCCGAGCTAGAAAGGGTCCTCAGCCACGGGGAGCAGGGCGGCCCGCAGGGCCGCCCAATGCCTCCCAATTCTCACGAGTGTTTTGCCCACACGGATCCCGAATTGGGCAGAACGCTCATGAGAATTGGCTGGAAAACACCCGGGGAACTCGCTTCGGGCGCCGCACATCTGATGGCCAGCCACCTGGGCCTTTCCCGGCATCGCCTGCCGTTGCGTTCGAAACCTGCCAGGAATGCCTCCGGGAGTCAGGCTCTAGCGAGGGGGATGCCTCTTGCTCCTCAGCCTGTGGTGGTCCCCTACCTGGCCCTGTACGCTGGGGCCGGGCCTGCCCCGAGCCCGGGACACGAAACCTCGGCTGCTCCCTGACCCTTCAGATACAAGGGTCCTGTCCCTCGGGGCCTCCACCTGGGGAACCCTGAGTTCCCCATCACGACTCCCCTTCCACCCCGGCGCAAAGCGTGGCTTTCCGTGCTCCGGAGAAGCCTCAGAGCGAGAGAAACTGTCGTTCCCCAACTGAGGTCATCCCCACCTATGGGCGCCCCAGCCACCCGTAGAGGCGGAGGCTGACGTCTGGCCACAAGCCATCCGTCAACTCAGCCTCGGGAATTCTCCCTTGCGC
>NW_022631313.1:3620-163049 GCF_010015895.1 Lontra canadensis
CCCAGCCACCCGTAGAGGCGGAGGCTGACGTCCGGCCACAAGCCATCTGTCAACTCAGTTCCGGGAATGCTCCCTTGCGCCAGGACCGCCGGTTGGGCCGCGTTGTCTGGTCACGTTTCCGGGTGTCCGCCTCAGGCCCCGAGCGAAAAATGGCCCTCCACCACGGGGAACAGGGAGGTAGCAGGGCTGCCCAACGCCGGCCAATTCTCACGAGCGTTCTGCCCAAACCGGGATCGGTTTGGGCAGAACGCTCGTGAGAATTGGCCGGAAAACGCCCGGGGAACTCGCTTTGGGCACCGCACCTCTACAGGGCAGTCCCCTGTGCCTGGCCCGGTATCGCGGGTCGTTGCGTCTGAATCGTGCCAGGAATCCCTCCGGAAGTCAGGCTCCACCTTGGGCGCCACCTCTTGCTCCTCAGCCTCTGGTGGTCCCCTACCTGGCCCTGTATGCTGGGGCCGGGCCTGCCCCGAGCCCGGGACATGAACCCTCGCCTGCTCCCTCAGCCTTTAGTTTCCAGGGTCCTTTCCCTCGGGGCCTCCTCCTGGGGAACACTGAGTCCCGCGCCAGGACTCCCCTTTCCACCCTGGTGCAAAACGTGCCTTTCGGTGCCCCGGATAAGCCTCTAGAGAGAGAAATCTTTGTTCCCCAGCAGAGGTCAGCACCACCCTGGGGGCCCCAGCAGGCCCAATAGGCGGAGGCGGACGGGCGGCCCCAACGCGTCCCTCAACTCTGCTTCGGGAACTCTCCACTTTGCCGGGATCCCCGGTAGGGCCGTGTCGACTGGACGCGTTTTCCAGGTGGCCGCGGGAGGCCCCGAGCGAAAAGGGTCCTCGGCCACGGGGTACAAGGCGTACCGCAGGGCCGCCATCACCGGCCACTGCTTACAACCGTTTTGCCCAAACCGATCCCAGATTGGGCAGAACGCTCGTGAGAATTGGCCGGAAAACACTCGGGGAACTGGCTTCGGGCGACGTATATCTGCTGGCCAGCCAGCTGGGCCTTTCCCGGCATCGCGAGCCGTCGCGTCCGAACCCCGCCAGGAATCCCTCCAGGAGTCAAGCTCCAGCGTGGGCGACGCCTCTTGCTTCTCATCCTGTGATGGTCCCCTACCTGGCCCTGTACGCTGGGGCCGGGCCTGCCCCGAGCCCGGGACACGAAACCTCGGCTGCTCCCTGACCCTTCAGATACAAGGGTCCTGTCCCTCGGGGCCTCCACCTGGGGAACCCTGAGTTCCCCATCACGACTCCCCTTCCACCCCGGCGCAAAGCGTGGCTTTCCGTGCTCCGGAGAAGCCTCAGAGCGAGAGAAACTGTCGTTCCCCAACTGAGGTCATCCCCACCTATGGGCGCCCCAGCCACCCGTAGAGGCGGAGGCTGACGTCTGGCCACAAGCCATCCGTCAACTCAGCCTCGGGAATTCTCCCTTGCGCCAGGACCGCCGGTTGGGCCGCGTCGTCTGCTCCCGTTTCCGTGTGGCCGCGACAGGCCCCGAGCTAGAAAGGGTCCTCAGCCACGGGGAGCAGGGCGGCCCGCAGGGCCGCCCAATGCCGTCCAATTCTCACGAGTGTTTTGCCCACACGGATCCCGGATTGGGCAGAACGCTCGTGAGAATTGGCCGGAAAACGCCCGGGGAACTCGCTTCGGGCGTCTCACGACTGCTAGCAATCCACCTGGGCCTTTCCCGGCATCGCCTGCCGTAGCGTCCGAAACCCGCCAGGAATCCCTCCGGGAGTCAGGCTCTAGCGAGGGGGACGCCTCTTGCTCCTCAGCCTGTGGTGGTCCCTACCTGGCCCTGTCCACTGGGGCCGTGCCTTCCCGGAGCCGCGACACGAACCCTCGCCTTCTCCCTCAGTCTTCCATTTCCAGGGTCCTGTCCCTCGGGTCCTCCACCTGGGGAACCATGTGTCGGGCGGCACGGCACACTCTCCCACCCCGGCAAAAAACGTGGCTTCCGGCCCTCTGGAGAATCCTCAGAGGGAGAGAAACTGTCGTTCCCAAACTGAGGTCATACCCACCCTTCGGCGCCCCAGCCACCCGTAGAGGCGGAGGCTGACGTCTGGCCACAAGCAATCCCTCAACTCAACTCCGGGAATGCTCCCTTGCACCAGGACTGCCGGTTGGGGCGCGGCGTCTGGGCGCGTTTTCCTGGTGGCAACAAAAGTCCGCGAGAGAGAAAGGGCCCTCGGCCACAGGGTGCAGGGGGGTCCGCAGGGCCGCCCAACACCGGACAATTCTCAAGAGCGTTCTGCCCAAACCGATTCCGGTTTGGGCAGAACGCTCGTGAGATGGCTGGAAAACGCCGGAGAACTCGCTTCGGGAGCTGCACGTCTGCAAGGCAGCCCCCTGGGCCTGGCCCGGCATCGCGAGACGTCGCATACGAACCGCACCAGGAATCCCTCCGGGAGTCAGGCTCCAGCGTGGGCGATGCCTCTTGCTCCTCAGCCTGTGGTGGTCCCTTACCTGGCTCTGTCCGCTGGGGCCGAGCCTGCCCCGAGCCCCGGACAAGAACCCTCAACTGCTCCCTCAGCCTTCAGTAGCCTGGGTCCTTTCCCTCGGGGCCTCCACCTGGGGAACCCTGAGTCCCGAATCATGACTCCCCCTCACTCCGGCACAACACGTGTCTTTCGGCACTCCAGAGAAGCCTCCGAGGGAGAGAAACTTTCGTTCTCCTACTGAGGTCATTCCCACCTTACGCCGCCCCAGCCGCCCGTATAGGAGGAGACGATGGCTGTCCGCAGCTCGTCCCTCAACTCAGCTATGGGAAAGCTCCCTTGCGCCAGGACCGCCGGTTGGGCTTCGTTGTCTGGGCGCGTTTTCCGGGTAGCAGGGAAAGGTCACGAGCGAGAAATGGCCCTTGGTCACGAGGAGGAGGGCGGTCCGCAGGGCTGCCAAATGCCGGCCAATTCTCACGAGCATTCTACCCAAACTGATTCCGGTTTGGGTAGAACGCTCGTGAGAATTGGCCGGAAAACGCCCGGAGAACTACGTTCGGGAGCCGCACGTCTGCAGGGCAGCCCCCTGGGCCTGGCCCAGCATCGCGAGACGTCGCGTACGAACTGCGCAACCCTGGCTGTTCAGGAAACACAAGGGGACGACTAGGCCAGGGGCGCGTGCTCCACTCTGAGAACGGAGTCAGGGAGAAGGCAGGCCTGTCCTGTGCCTCCAGGCCCAAAGGGACAGCAGGTCCTTGGCCACCTGGGGCAGCCTCTGAGGGTCCACCAGGCACCCCACCCTGAACTCAAAGAAACAGCTCCCGGAGGAACCGCCAGTCAGCTACCATCTTACTCCAGGATGTGGCAGCGTTTTTGGTGGCAGGAGTGGCCTGGAAGGAACAGGACAGTCCCCCAAAGTGTCTCTGTACCAGGGCGCGGGCGGTGTGCAGTGCTCGGCTCGCCTCTCCTCTCATCTGCGGAAGGCACAGGACTTTTCCTGGGTCCGCCTGAAGGCAAGAGTAAAGGGCCAGGCCCTGCCAACCCTGGAGCAGCCAGTCTCTGCAGAGTGACACCCTGGGAGACGCACGCTGCTGCAGGGACTAGGCTCCGACTCCAGACGTGGGGGAGGCAGGGTTAGCCCAGGGCGCGAACCTGGGTCCCGGGAAAGCAAGGCACAAGAGGCAGCAACTCTCCCGCAACACTTCTTCCCTTCCACAAGGGAGTGAACGCCCAAAGCCTTGCTGGGAAGCAGCAGCGAAGTGCGGCTCGCACCAAGCGGGAAAACCTCTGCGAAAGCTCAGCCTTCGCTGGCAAGTAAGAGTCGGAACTTTTGAGGTTGCTTCTTGCCTGAGCCAAGTGCTCCCCAGTGCGGCGTGAAAAACCACCCCAGAACGAAACCTTCTTTGACCGGACATCCTGTCTGCCCGAGAGAGAAGCGTGTTGGCGCCTGTGGTAGCAGCCTTAAGAAAAGGGACAAGCCTGTCACCACGGTCCCCAGAGCTTGTGTGGGGAGAGCACGGCACGCTGCCCGGGAGCACGGAGGAGCCCTAGGCATTGCAGTCGGGAAACTGGCGCCAAGTAGGAGAGCCAGGCCTCTGAGGAACAGCGGGCCGGTGGCAAGACAAGTGTCACCCACTCCCTGTGCGGAGAGGCAGAAGCCTGGCTGTTCAGGAAACACGAGGGGACGACTAGGCCAGGGGCGCATGCTCCACTCTGAGTCCGGGCAGAAGGGAGGCCTGTCCTGTGCCTCCAGGCCCAAAGGGATAGCAGGTCCCTGGCCACCTGTCCCTGAGGCAGCCTCTGCGGGTCCACCAGGCACCCGACCCTGAACTCGCAGAAACTGTTCCCTGGAGGCACGGCCAATCGCCTACAGTCTTTCTCCAGGATGCGGCAGCGTTTGCGGTGGCAGGAGTGCCCTGGGAAGGAACGAGGACAGTCCCCCACAAGGTCTCCGTCCCAGGGCGCGGGCGGTGTGCAGTGTTCGAGTCGCCTCTCCTCTCGTCTGGGGAAGGCACAGGCCTGTTCCTGAGTCCGCCTGAAGGCGAGAGGAAAAGACCAGGCCCTGGCTAACACTGGAGCAGCCAGTCTCTGCAGAGTGCCACCCTGGGCGATGCACGCTGCTGCAGGGACCAGGCTCCGTCTCCAGAAGTGGGGGAGGCTGGGTGAGCCAAGGGCGCGACCTGGGCCCCGGGAAAGCAAGGCGCAAGAGGCAGCAACTCTCCCGCAACACTTCTTCCTTCCGAAAGGGAGCGAACGCCCAAAGCCTTGCTGGGAAGCAGCAGCGAAGTGGGGCTCGCGCCAAGCAGGAAAACCTCTACGAAAACTCAGCATTCGCTGGGAAGTCAGAGTCGGGTCTTTTGGCTGCTGCTGCTTGTCTGAGCCAAGTGCTCCGCATCCCGGCGTGAGAAAGCACCCCAGAATAAAACCTTCTTTGCCCGGACATCCTGTCTGCCCGAGAGAGTAGCGTGTTGGCGCCTGTGGTAGCAGCCTTAAGGAAAGGGACAAGCCTGTCACCACGGACCGCAGAGCTTGTGTGGGGAGAGCGCAGCACGCCACAGATAGCACGAAGGGGCCCTTAGCATTGCAGTCGGGAAACTGACGCCAAGTAGGAGAGCCAGGCCTCTGAGGAACAGCGGGCCGGTGGCAAGACAGGTGTCACCCACTCCCTGTGCAGAGAGACAGAAGCCTGGCTCTTCAAGAAAAACGAGGAGACGACTAGGCCAGGGGTGCATGAGAACGGAGAACTCCACTCTCCACTCTGAGAACGGAGTCCGGGCAGAAGGGAGGCCTGTCCTGTGCCTCCAGGCCCAAAGGGTGTGCAGGTCCTTGGCCACCTGTCCCTGGGGCAGCCTCTGCGGGTCCACCAGGCGCCCGACACTGAACTCGCAGAAACAGCTCCCTGGAGGTACTGGCAATGGCTACCGTCTTCTTCAGGATGTGGCAGCATTTGCGGTGGCAGGAGTGGCCTGGGAAGGAATGGGGACAGTCCCCCACAGGGTCTCCGTCCCAGGGCGCGGGCAGTGTGCAGTGCTCGGGTTACCTCTCCTCTCGTCTGGGGAAGGCACAGGCCTGTTCCTGAGTCTGCTTGAAGGCGAGAGTAAAAGGCAAGGCCTTGGCTAACCCTGGAGCAGCCAGTCTGTGCAGAGTGTCATCCTGGGTGACGCACGCTGCTGCTGGGACCAGGCTCCGTCTCCAGACGTGGGGTAGGCAGTGTGAGCCCAGGGCGCGAACCTGGGCCCCGGGAAAGCAAGGTGCAAGAGGCAGCAACTCTCTCGCAACACCTCTTCCCTTCTGCGAGGGAGCGAATGCCCAAAGCCTTGCTGGGAAGCAGCAGCGAAGTGCGGCTCGCGCCAAGCGGGAAAACCTCTGTGAAAGCTCAGCATTCGCTGGCAAGTAAGAGTTGTGTCTTTTGGCTGCTGCTGCTTGCCTGAGCCAAGTGCTCCGCAGTGTGGCGTGAGAAACCACCCCAGAAGGAAACCTTCTTTGCCCGCACATCCTGTCTGCCCGAGAGAGTAGCGTGTTGGCGCCTGGGGTAGCAGCCTTAAGGAAAGGGACAAGCCTGTCACCACGGTCCCCAGAGCTTTTGTGGGGAGAGCGCAGCACGCCGCCCCAGGAGCACAGAGGAGCCCTTGGCATTGAAGTCGGGAAACTGACGCCAAGTAGGAGAGCCAGGCCTCTGAGGAACAGCGGGCCGGTGGCAAGACAAGTGTCACCCACTCCCTGTGCGGAGAGGCAGAAGCCTGGCTGTTCAGGAAACACTAGGGGACGACTAGGCCAGGGGCGCATGCTCCACTCTGAGAATGGAGTCCGGGCAGAAGGCAGGCCTGTCCTGTGCCTCCAGGCCCAAAGGGACAGCAGGTCCTTGGCCACCTGTCCCTGGGGCAGCCTCTGCGGGTCCACCAGGCGCCCGACCCTGAACTCGCAGAAACAGTTCCCTGGACGAATGGGCAATGGGCTTCCGTCTTCCTCCAGGATGTGGCAGCGTTTGCGGTGGCAGGAGTGGCCTGGGAAGGAACGGGGACAGTCCCCCACAGGGTCTCCATCCCAGGGCGCGGGCAGCGTGCAGTACTTGGGTCGACTCTCCTCTCATCTGGGGAAGGCACAGGCCTGTTCCTGAGTCCGCCAGAAGGCGAGAGGAAAAGGCCAGGCCCTCGCTAACCCTGGAGCAGCCAGTCTCTGCAGAGTGCCACGCTGAGCGATGCACGCTGCTCCTGGGACCAGGCTCCCTCTCCAGACGTGGGGGAGGCAGGGTGAGCCCAGGGCGTGAACCTGGGCCCCGGAAAAGCAAGGCGCAAGAGGCAGCAACTCTTCCGCAACACTTCCTCCCTTCTATGAGGGAGCAAACGCCCAAAGCCTTGCTGGGAAGCAGCAGCGAAGTGCGGCTCGCACCAAGCGGGAAAACCTCAGGAAAGCTCAGGATTCGCAGGCAAGTAAGAGTCATGTCTTTTGGCTGCTGCTGCTTGCCTGAGCCAAGTGCTCCGCAGTGCGGCGTGAGAAACCACCCCAGAACGAAACCTTCTTTGCCCGCACATCCTGTCTGCCCGAGAAAGAAGCGTGTTGGCGCCTGTGGTAGCAGCCTTAAGGAAAGGGACAAGCCTGTCACCACGGTCCCCAGAGCTTATGTGGGGAGAGCGTGGCACGCCGCCCCGGGAGCACAGAGGAGCCCTTGGCATTGAAGTCGAGAAACTGATGCCAAGTAGGAGAGCCAGCCCTCTGAGGAACAGCGGGCCGGTGGCAAGACAAGTGTCACCCACTCCCTGTGCGGAGAGACAGAAGCCTGGCTGTTCAGGAAACACGAGGGGACGACTAAGCCAGGGGCGCATGCTCCATTCTGAGAATGGAGTCCGGGCAGAAGGCAGGCCTGTCCTGTGCCTCCAGGCCCAAAGGGACAGCAGGTCCTTGGCCACCTGTCCCTGGGGCAGCCTCTGCGGGTCCACCAGGAGCCCTACTCTGAACTCGCAGAAACAGCTCCCTGGAGGCACGGGCAATCGGCTACCATCTTCCTCCAGGATGTGGCAGCATTTGCGGTGGCAGGAGTGGCCTGGGAAGGATCGGGGACAGTCCCCCACAGGGTCTCTGTCCCAGGGCACGGACGGAGTGCACTTTCAGGTCGCCTCTCCTCTCGTCTGGGGAAGGCACAGGCCTGTTCCTGAGTCCGCCTGTAGGAGAGAGGTAAAGGTCAGATCCTGGCTAACCCTGGAGTGGCCAGTCAGTGCGGAGTGTCACCCTGGGCGACGCACAGTCGTTTCACAGTCGTCACCCTGCTTCTCTTTCGGTCAGAGGGATGTCAGGGCAAATAGAGTTTCAATCTGAGGTTGTTTCTCACTACGTGCTGTGGAACACTGGGCTCAGGCAAGCAGCAGCAGCCAAAAGACCCGACTCTTACTTGCCAGCGAATGTTGAGCTTTCGCACAGGTTTTCCTGCTTGGCGTGAACCGCACTTCGCTGCTGCTTCCCCAGCAAGTCTTTGCGCGTTTGCTCTCTGGCGTGAGGGAAGAAGAGTTGCGGGAGGGTTGGTGCCTCTTCGGCCTTGCATTCCCATTTCCCAGGTTCGCACTCTGGGCTCACACTGCCTCGCCGCCGTCAGGAGACGCTGCGACTTCCCTCTAGCAGCGTGCACCGCCCAGGGTGGCACTCTGTGCAGACTGCCATCTCCCCGGTTAGCCAGGGCCTGGCCTTTTCCTCTCACGTTCAGGCGGACTCGGGAACAGGCCTGTGCCTTCTCCAGATGAGAGGAGAGGTGACAGGAGCACTGCACACCGCCCTTGTCCTGGGATGGTGAGCCTGTGGGGAATTGTTCCCGCTCCTTCCCCGGTCACCCCTGCCACTGCAAACGCTGCTACATCCTGGAGGAAGACTGTAGCATTTTTTTAAATGCTCCAACATACGTTGTTTCCTGTCTTGCTATTTTTGGCCATTCTAACTGGTGTAAGGTGGTATCTCAATGTGGTTTTGATTTGAATCTCCCTGATGGCTAGTGATGATAAACACTTTTTCATGTGTCTGATAGCCATTTGTATTTCTTCATTGGAGAACTGTCTGTTCATGTCTTCTGCTCATTTTTTGACATGATTATCTGTTTTCTGTGAGTTGAGTTTGTCTCCAAAGGCAAAGGAAACAAAAGAAAAAATGAACTTTTGGGACTTCATCAAGATCAAAAGCTTCTGCACAGCAAAGGAAACAGTCAACAAATCAAAGAGGCAACCCACGGAATGGGAGAAGATATTTGCAAATGACAGTACAGACAAAAGGCTGATATCCAGGATCTTTAAAGAACTTCCATGCCTTCAATTTCATTCTTGACGTGTCCTTGCCTCTGCAATGAGTCTCTCGCAGGCAGGGTATTGAAGTGTCTTGCTTTTCTTTTAATGTATGTTGGTACCCTATTATCTTTTGATTGGGGCATTGAGTCCATTTGCACTCAGAGTGATATTGAAATATACGAATTCAGTGCCTTTGTATTACCCACAAAGTTGCTGTTTCTGTAGATTGTCTCTGTTCTTTTCTGAATTTTTGTTATCTTTGGGCTCTCTCTACACTCAGAGGATCCCCAAAAATGTTTCTTTCAGGGTTGGTTTAGTGTTCACAATCCTTTTTAAGTTTTGTTTGTCCTGGAAAACTCTTTATCTCTCCTTCTACTCTGAATGACAGGCTCCCTGGACTAAGTGTTCTTGGCTGCATAATTTACCCATTTAGCACATTGAATATATCATGTAGTCCTTTCTGGATTTCCAGATGTCTGTAGACAGGTGTGCTGCCACCTTATGTATCTACCCTTAGAGGTTAATGTTCTCTTGTCCTGAGCTGCTTTCAGGATTTTCTCTTTATCCCTGCAATTTGAAACCTTGACTCTTTGATGTCAAGATGTTGACATATTTTTATTGATTCAGAGAGGAGTTCTCTGTACCACCTGGACTTGAATACATGTTTCCTTCCACTAGGTGGGAAATTCCTCAGCTCCAATTTGTTGAAATAAACCTTCTCCCCTCTCTGTCCCTCTCATCATCTCTTGGTATCTCTATTATCTGGCTATTAATTAACTTTATGGAAGTGCTGAGTTCTCAATATCTCCCTTTGTGATCCAATAGTTTTCTTTCTCTCTTTTTCACCTTCCTTATTTTCCTTTATTTTATCTTCTAGATTACTGACTTCCTCTTCTGCCTCATTCACTGTCCTTCTCCTAGTCTTCATTTGGGCTTGATTCTCTGTAATAGCATTATTAATTTGGGTCTGTCTACATTTTTGTCCTTTTATTTCTACAGTGAGGGATTCTCTAGTGTCTTCTATGCTTTTATTAGTCTGTCTAGTATCTTTTGAATCATTGTTTTAAATTCTAGTTCAGATATTTGATTTATATCCACAGTGATTCAATCCCTGGTAGTGAGTACTACCTCCAGTTCTTTCTTTTCAGGTGAATTTCTCCACCTCATCATTGTGTCCAGGAAAGAAAAGAAGAAAGAAAAAAAATAAAATACAATGAAAAGAATAAAACTAAATAATATAAATTTAAAAGCGAATAAAAATTATTAAAAAGAGATAATAAAGAGAGAGGACAAGATGGCAGGGAAGTAGGAGGAGGCGCCCTTTCAACCTGTACCCTAAAGTGAGCTGATTACCTTCCAGAGAACTCCGATCACCCACGAAATCAGCCTGAGATCCAAATTGTACAAGTCTGGATCTCTACAGGGGCAGAAGACGCCAATGGGCAGGTAAAGCGGAGTGGGAACATAGGAATGATATCGGAAGATAAACAAAAGGGGGAGGGAGCCACCAGAGGTGATCCATTGGAAAGTGCTATCTCAGTGAGAGAGTGCCCTGCATCTGGGGACCAGCATTAACTTGCAGTCTGGTAGAAAGCACTCAAAAAGAGCAAAGGATCATGGTGGGGGGAGATTGTGGGAATTGGGGCAGCTAGGGACAGGGGCTTAAGTCCCCAGACCCAGGACAGCCTCCCCTGGCGCTGAGCCAGAGAGAGTGCGGGAGGAGAAACCAGGTCTTGGTCCCTGAGCCGCCAGCGCGCCCAAAATTGCGTGGGGTCTGGCTCCTGTGAGGGGCTGGGAGTCTCGCCCGACGGCAGAATGCCAAGCCCTGCTACAGAGCCTGAGACCCATGCGCCCCTCACCCTCCCCTGAGAGAGGTGTACAAAGGCCGACCCGGCGCTCTTAGACCCGCACCATTGTTTCAGAACCTGAGACACGCGCCCCAAACTCTCCCCTGAGAGAGGTGCGCGAAGGGCCAGCCTGGTGTTTTCAGACCTGCGCCCCGCCCGCTCTCAGAGCCTGAGACGCGCACCCGTGACCCACAGCCTCCCCTGAGAGAGGTGCTGCAAGCCGGGTGCTCTTAGACCCAGAAAGACCAGGCACTCCCAGCCTGGGCCAGCGGGAAAAACTCAGTGTGCGATCACTGCTGGGAACCTCTCTGGAGTTCTGGAGCTGCCCAGACAGCCACCGATGCTGTGGTTTTGGGTACAAGCAGAAGATCCTGCATCCCCAGGGACTCGGAACCTACTCTGCCAGCGGCCAAGGGGGGATTTATATGGGCTCTGCAGCCAGACTGAGGCTTCTCTCTGACAGGGAGGTCAGGGTGCAGTTTGCTTTCCTCTAAACCTACAAAAACCATCAAAAGCCGTCAAGGTGAGAGGAAAAAAAAAAGTGAACAAACATAAAAACCTCCAGAGAACAAAAGCCTGAAAAACCCGGTTTCCTCAGAGCCCACCCCCTTGAGGGGGGCAGGAGGACTTAACTCAGGGAACATCATTGACTGAAAACCCACGTGGCAGGCCCCTCCCCCAGAAAACCAACCGGGAAAGAAAAAAAAAAAAAGACTACAAGAGAACAACCACCACTACTTCATAGGACAACTTTTATTTTTAATTTGTTCCCACTATTCTGGCTCATTTTTTATATATAGATAATTTTTCAACCTATTTACCATCATAGTGAGTTGTCCAGTACATCAAATTCCATAATAACCTTATAACCTGAACTTTTTGATACATACACCTGTGTTTTTCTTTTGCATTTCTATTTTTTAAATTTCTTTTTTTAATTTTAGTTTAGTTTACTCTAGTTTATTCCTTTTTTATTTTTATTTTCTAATATTCATATAGAATTAAACTTCAAATTAATCCCCTTTCCCCAATCAATACTACCCCTATAGGTAAACCAATTTTTAATCCCCCTTTATCTTAGGAAAGTTGAGTCCTTTAACAAAGATATCAAGATACATCCAAGAAGAATCAAAATAACCTTCCTCGCCCACACTGAGAATTTATAACCACTCTCACATCTTTTTCTGCCACCAGTGTTTCTGTGTTTTTGTTTGTCCTGATAGTATATAAATCTTACACTTGGGGATCTTTTTGACAAGGTTCTTCCTTTATTTGCTTATATATATATTTTTTTCTATTGTCATATACTTTTATCAGTCTTTTTGTTTGTCTGTTTTTGTTTGTATACTTCATAAATCTTATCCTGGGGCCCATTTGGGCTAAACCTTTTCTTTTATCTTCCCTTTCTTTCCTCTCTCTCTTTCTCTCTCTCTCTTTCTTTCTTTTTTTCTTTTTTCTATCGTTTGGGTGGGGAATCCTGATTGCTCAGAAGTGTTCCAGGGTGCACCTTGACTGCACCACGGTCGATACATCCAGCTACATCTGTTCAGTCATCTCTCACCAAAATGACTAGGAGGAGGAATGCCCAACAGAAGAAAAATACAGAGGATGGGCCTTCTGCAACAGAGCTAATGGCTATCAACATAGACAATATGTCGGAAAGAGAATTCAGGTTAACAATTATCCAGGCAATAGCTAGGTTGGAGAAAGCCATGGATGACCAAACGGAATTGATTAGGGCCGAACTGAAAGCGACCAGAGATGATGTTCACAATGTTAGGGCAGAGCTAAAAGCTACCAGGGCTGAGGTTCACAATGCTCTCAATGAGTTCCAATCTAATCTAAATTCTCTCAAAGCTAGGGTAACTGAGACAGAAGATAGAATTAGTGATCTGGAGGACAAACAGATAGAGAGAAAGGATCAGGAGGAAGTCTGGAACAAACAGCTTAGAAGCCACGAAAACAGAATCAGGGAAATAAATGATGCCATGAAATGTTCCAACATCAGAATTATTGGAATCCCTGAAGGGGAGGAGAAAGAAAGAAGTCTAGAAGATATAGTGGAACAAGTTCTTCATGAAAATTATCCCAATCTCGTGAATGGACCCAGTGCTCATGTACTAGAGGCCGAACGGTCTCCACCCAAGATTATAGATTCCAAAAAAACATCAAGGCACCTGATAGTCAAATTGAGGAATCATAATTATAGATATAATCTCTTGAAAGCCACTAGGACAAAGAGGCTCCTTACTTACAGAGGAAAGCCCATCAGAATAACGTCAAACCTGTCCACAGAGACCTGGCAAGCCAGAAAGGGCTGGCAAGATATATTCAGGGCACTAAATGAGAACATGCAGCCAAGAATACTTTATCCAGCAAGACTGACATTCAAAATGGATGGAGAGATAAAGAGTTTCCAAGACCGGCAAGGCTTAAAAGACTACGCAACCACCAAGCCAACACTGCAGGAAATATTAATGGGGGTTCTATAAAAGAGGAAAAATCCTAAGAAGAGCATTGAACAGAAATATAGAGACAATCTACAGAAAGAAAGACTTCAAAGGTAACACGATGTCAATAAAAACGTATCTATCAATAATCACTCTCAATGTGAATGGCCTAAATGTGCCCATAAAATGGCACAGTGTTGCAGATTGGATAAAATGACAGGACCCATCCATATGTTGCCTACAAGAGACCCATTTTGAACCTAAAGATACACCCAGACTGAAAGTAAAGGGATGGAGAAGCATCTTTCATGCCAATGGGCCTCAAAAGAAGGCCAGGGTAGTGATTCTCATATCAGATAAATTAGATTTTAAACTAAAGACTGTAGTCAGAGATACAGAAGGATGCTACATCATTTTTAAAAGGGACTACCCACCAAGATGATCTAACAATTGTAAATATCTATGCCCCCAATATGGGAGCAGCCAATTACATAAGAAAACTGTTAATCAAGATAAAGAGTCATATTGATATGAATACATTAATAGTAGGAGATCTGAACACGCCTCTCTCAGAAATAGACAGATCATCAAAGCAGAAAATCAATAAAGAAACAAGAGCATTGAATGACACATTGGACCAGATGGACCTCATAGATATATATAGAACATTCCACCCTAAAACAACAGAATACACATTCTTCTCGAGTGCACATGGAACCTTCTCAAGAATAGGCCACATACTGGGTCACAAATCAGGACTCAACTGATACCAAAACACTGAGATTATTCCCTTCATATTCTCAGATCACAATGCTTTGAAACTGGAGCTCAATCACAAGGAAAAGTTCAGAAGGAACTCAAACACCTGGAAGCTAATGACCACCTTGCTTAAGAATGCTTGGATCAACCAGGAGATCAAAGAAGAACTTAAACAATTCATGGAAACCAATGAGAATGAAGACACTTCGGTCCAAAACCTATGGGATACAGCAAAGGCAGTCCTATGGGGGAAATACATAGCCATCCAAGCCTCCCTCAAAAAAACTGAAAAATCCAGAACACACCACCTGTCTCTACACCTTAAAGAACTGGAGAATCAACAACAAATCAAACCAACTCCACACATAAGAAGGGAAATAATCAAGATTAGAGCTGAGATCAATGAGGTAGAAACCAGAGATACAGTAGAACGTATCAATGAAACTAGAAGCTGGTTTTTTGAAAGAATCAATAAGATCGATAAACCATTGGCCACACTAATCCAAAAGAAAAGAGAGAAAGCCCAAATTCATAAAATTATGAATGAAAAGGGAGAGATCACAACTAACACCAAGGAGGTAGAAAGAATCATCAGAAGTTATTATCAACAGTTATATGCCAATAAGCTAAGCAACCTAGATGAAAGGGATGCATTCCTGGAAAACTATACACTCCCAAAATTGAACCAGGAAGATAGTGACAACCTGAATAGACCGGTACCTAGTAACGAGATTGAAGCAGTGATCAAAAACCTCCCAAAAAACAAGAACCCAGGACCTGATGGATTCCCTGGGGAATTCTACCAAACTTTCACAGAAGAAATAACACCTATTCTCCTGAAGCTGTTTCAAAAAATTGAAGCAGAAGGAAAACTTCCAGACTCTTCCTATGAAGCCAGCATTACCCTGATCCCCAAACCAGGCAAAGACCCTACCAAAAAGGAGAATTTCAGACCAGTATCACTGATGAATATGGATGCTAAGATTCTCAACAAGATCCTAGCAAACAGGATCCAACAGCACATTAAAAAGATTATCCACCATGACCAGGTGGGATTCATTCCTGGGCTACAAGGATGGTTCAACATTCGCAAATCAATCAATGTGATAGAACAAATTAATAAGAAAAGAGAGAAGAACCACATGGTCCTCTCAATTGATGCAGAAAAAGCATTTGAAAAAATCCAGCATCCATTCCTGATTAAAACGCTTCAAAGTATAGGGATAGAGGGATCATTCCTGAACTTCATAAAATCTATCTATGAAAAACCCACAGCAAATATCATCCTCAATGGGAAAAAGCTTGCAGTCTTCCCATTGAGATCAGGAACACGACAAGGATGCCCACTCTCACCACTCTTGTTCAACATAGTATTAGAAGTCCTAGCAACAGCAATCAGACAACAAAGAGAAATAAAAGGTATCCAAATTGGCAATGAAGAAGTCAAACTCTCTCTCTTCGCAGATGACATAATTCTTTATATGGAAAACCCAAAAGACTCCACCCCCAAACTACTAGAACTCATACAGCAATTCAGTAACGTGGCAGGATACAAAGTCAATGTACAGAAATCAGTGGCTTTCTTATACACTATCAATGAAAATACAGAAAGGGAAATTAGAGAATCGATTCCATTTACTATAGCACCAAGAACCATAAGATAGCTGGGAATAAACCTGACCAAAGAGGTAAAGGATCTGTACTCGAGGAACTACAGAACACACATGAAAGAAATTGAAGAAGACACAAAAAGATGGAAGACCATTCCATGCTCTTGGATCGGAAGAATAAACATTGTTAAAATGTCTATACTGCCTAGAGCAATCTATACTTTTAATGCCATTCCCATCAAAATTCCACCGGTATTCTTCAAAGAGCTGGAGCAAATAATCCAAAAATTTGTATGGAACCAGAAGAGACCCCAAATCGCTAAGGAAATGTTGAAAAACAAAAATAAATCTGGGGGCACCACGTTACCTGATTTCAAGCTTTACTACAAAGCTGTGATCACCAAGACAGCATGGTACTGGCATAAAAACAGACACATAGACCAGTGGAACAGAGTAGAGAGCCCAGATATGGACCCTCAACTCTATGGTCAGTTAATCTTCGACAAAACAGGAAAAAATATACAGTGGAAAAAAGACAGTCTCTTCAATAAATGGTGCTGGGAAAACTGGACAGCTATATGTAGAAGAATGAAACTCGACCATTCTCTTACACTGTACACAAAGATAAACTCAAAATGGATAAAAGACCTCAATGTGAGACAGGAATCCATCATTATCCTAGAAGAGAACATAGGCAGTAACCTCTTTGATATCAGCCACAGCAACTTCTTTCAAGATATGTCTCCAAAGGCAAAGGAAACAAAAGCCAAAATAAACTTTTGGGACTTCATGAAAATCAAAAGCTTCTGCAGAGCAAAGGAAACAGTCAAGAAAACAAAGAGGCAACCCATGGAATGGGAGAAGATATTTGCAAATGACAGTAGAGACAAAAGGTTGATATCCAGGATCTATAAAGAACTCCTCAAACTCAACACACACAAAACAGATAATCATATCAAAAAATGGGAAGAAGATATGAACAGAAACTTCTCCAATGAAGACATACAAATGGCTATCAGACACATGAAAGAGTGTTCATCATCACTAGCCATCAGGGAGATTCAAATCAAAACCACATTGAGATATCACCTTACACCAGTTAGAATGGCCAAAATTAGCAAGACAGGAAACAACATGTGTTAGAGGGGATGTGGAGAAAGGAGAACCCTCTTACAGTGTTGGTGGGAATGCAAGTTGGTGCAGCCTCTTTGGAGAACAGTGTGGAGATTCCTCAAGATATTAAAAATAGAGCTTCCCTATGACCCTGCAATTGCACTACTGGTGATTTACCCCAAAGATACAGATGTAGTGAAAAGAAGGGCCATCTCTACCCCAATGTTTATAGCAGCAATGGAGACAATATATTGAAGCCTTAATGTCTCTATGAAAAACCTTGTAGAACTAACAGATGGATTAACATCTATGAAGTGAATAATACCGCAGAAAGCCCTGAATAGCCAAAGCCATTTGGAGAATGAAGAAAACTAGATGCATCAGGCTTTCTGAATTCACAGTGTATTACAAAGTTGTAGAGATGGAAATCGTATGGTATCAACCTACAGACAGACACACAGATCAATAGAACAGAGTAGAAAGTCCAGGGGAAAAAAAACACACATACGTAGTCAATTAATTTACAACAAAAGCTCCAAGAATATAAAACAGGGAAGCAAGAGTCTCCACAATAAGTGGCTTTGGAAACACAGGGCAAGCTCAAGTGAAGCAATGCAACTGAATGTCTATCCCACCCGCTCTACAACAACGAAGTCACCATGTGGCAAGGACTTCAACAAAACAGCTACATCCATAAAATACCTAGCTGAAAATTGGGCAGAATATTAACAACACCCCTGCCTTTTTTAACAAAAAGCTCCATGACCAAAATTTGAACTCCAGATTCTAAAATGAAGAGTCAGACGCTGTGCTGACGGAGCCAGCCAAGAACCTATTACAACTATGGGGCACAGAGGTGCCGGAGTAGATCTATTCATTCATCCTCTTTAACACAATCTTTTTTTTTGGAAGACTGTTTCTTGAGATCCCTCTTGACACTGATTTTTGGATTTGACACCAGAAGCAAAGGCTACAATGAAAAATAAACAACAGGGACTGCATCAAACTAAAAGCCTTCTGTGCAGCAAAGGAAATCTCCAGTCATCAACACGTTGAAAAGACAACATACTGAAGAGGAGAAAATATTTGCAAACTACCTAACTGATAAATGTCTCATATCCATAACATTGAAGAACTCAGACAACTCAATAACACAAAAACAGAGAGCAGTTACAAGATCAGCAGAGTTCAGAATAGATACTTTTCCAAAGAAAACACACAGAGGGCCAACAAATACATGAAGAGATGTTCACCAGGGAAATGCAAATCAAAGCCCGAAATGATGTCTCCTGTCACCTGTCAGAGTGCCTAGTATCCAGAAGACCAAACAAGAAGGTTGGCCAAAATGTGGAGGAAAGGGAGCTGGCTCTATTGGTGGGACTGTAAATGTGCCCTGTTGGTAGGACTATAAAGAAAACAGTATCAAATTTTCTCAAAAAATTCAATGAAGCGGCACCTGGATGATGCAGTCAGAAGAGTGAGTGACTCTTGATCTCGGGGTCATGAGGTTGAGCCCTACATTGAGGGTAGAGAGTACTTAAAAAATGGATATAGAACAACCATATCAGCCAACAATCCCCCTCTTACGTATTAGAATGAAGCCAAGTCTTCTCTCTTCTACAATAAAGGTATATAGGAGTGCCTGGGTGGGTCAGTCGTTTAGTGTCTGCCTTCAGCTCAGGTCTTGATCCCAGGGTCCTGGGATCGAGCCCCACATTGGGCTTCCTGCTCAGTAGAGTCTGCTTCTCCCTCTTCCACCCGCCCCCCTGCTTGTGCTCACTCTCTCTCTCTATGCTGTGTCTCTGTCTCTGTCAACTAAATACATAAAATTGTAAAAACATAAATAAATAAAGTAAAATAAAATAAAATGAAGGCATATAGTTTGATGTGCCCCGCTGTTTCATTCCAGCACTGAGTGTCTCTGCTCCTTTGAAGTAGACTGTGAAGGGCCCTGGCCCCCAAGCTAAGGTTTAAAGTCTCAGGTTATCTGCCCTCCAGAGCTCTACTCAAATCCTGAGAAGTTAGCTCTCAGTCTATTTCCCTTGTACCCACAGCTCTGTCTTCCCCAATCTCTCAAGACTCAGGCCCCCACCCCCTGGGAACTTGACATAGCTTGTGGTTTGGCTGACCCAGGACTTGCTGAGTCAGCCCTGGGCCCAAAGTTATGTCCTGGCTGCCCCTACAAAGAGGCCTGGGTCAGAGAAACTTAGTAACTACTTAGCAGAATTCTCTCACAAGCACAGGCCCCCAACCTGTATACCTGCTGATCAGGGAGCATCTCCCAGCCATTGCAGTCCCACTGTATCCAACGAGCCATCAGGTGTTCTGTGCAAATTCCTTCCACTCTTGTCCCTCAAACAGCCGAGACTCTCCCCAGCAGGTGAGAACAGGTTAAGTCACATGCACATGATCACCAAAATCTTGCTGGGCTTTAAGTCTTCTGTTACTCATGAAGATATTTCCTTCCTGGCTCAGCAGTATCTGGAAGTGACGATACTTTACCGAGGCTTCTGACCTTGAAACCTCAGACCCTTCATTGATCCCATGATCTGATGTGCCTGGTGTCTTCCTTCTGCCCTCAGGAATCTTTTTCTCCATAAGGTCCAGCCCTCAGCTCTGAGTGCTGAATTCACCCATGGGGTCCACTAGGTAACTCTCATGATCCTTAGAGCCTTCCTGTGGATGGCATGGGAACAATAATCTAGAGTTTATGGATTTCTAGGAATTTCTGGAGTGAATAAGGGACATATATCAATCCAGCTGTCTCAGATTTTGTTCTGTGGAGGGAAACACTGACACTGGCAGGGCAAACAAAGTCCATTCAAATGCAATATATTTCATACATGCACATGATCAAAAAGGGAAATTCAAACCATAATTTGCCTCATTTTATATTTATATTTATTCAAAATGATGACCTAAGTTTGCTTAATTCAAAAGGTCCACAGAAGACAGCAAGAGGCTATTTTAAGTGGTCACTTTGACAGAAACTTAAGTGGTGCTTTTCCTCTCCCATCGCTGAGCTTTTCTTCCTCCACCTTGCAACACACAGCCTGTTCTTTCTTCCTCTTTGGAAGGAAGCCAAGTGGCCACCTTAATGCTCAATCCCTGAAGAACTTCTTTTGCTTCTTTTTTTTTTTTTTTTTTTGTAGGATAGTGTCTTCTGGTAATCATACAGAAACCATGACTGGCCCAGGTGAAGAAGACAGACTATCAACAAGGGAGCTGCATTTCCACTTTTGGCAACATTATCTGAGGTGAAATGTTAGATCTCAGTTGGGGAAATTGGGAATGAATTTTCCTCAACTCCTTCCAGATGAGGGTGTGGGATGTGACTGCCCCAGGGCCTGACTGCCACAGCAAGGAGCACTGCTTCAGAACTCCAGACTTTGAAGACTGTGGGAGGATTAACTCTGAAACTGCCTGTCATCAAAAGAGTTTGGGGATGAGGGAAGGAGAAACAGGGAAACATCAGTGTGGGATATACTCACTGGATGCTAAAGTACTTGCTGCTGAGCAAGGATGGGGCCTGGTGTCTTGCACCTAGCATGTGCTCCCCACAGAAGGCTCCAGAGCAAGGACTAAAGCCACAGTTGATGCCGAACTCAGAGTAGAAATTTACAGTCCCTTCCAGGCAGTGGAGATGTGAGAAAAAGTGCGTGGGCTTCTTAATCAAGGCACCAAAACTTCAGTGCCCCGTTTCTCATATGCTGGCCCTGTGCCTACATAGTCAAGTCTCTGTTCCCTCACATAGCACACAAGGACCACGAAGGTGCCTTTTCTTTACTCAAGCTAGATCAAATGCCATGAGGGAAATCTAAAGCCTGCTCAGAGGTGAGGTTTATTGTTAGATGAAGTTACTACTGATGCAGTAACAGAGATTCTGAAGTATGTTTTTTGTTCATTTACAACCCTGGGAACAGGTTTTTCAGTGGTGATGACATTCTCCCTGGGTTTATTGAGGTACCACTTGGTGTACAATTAACTCCTGAGGCCTAAGCAGCACCAGGCTTCCCTCAAGAGAAGGCACAGGGTCCAAGTGGATGCTCATTACTCACAATCCTTGCCTTGACCTCTGGGCATTACCTATAGGACTGGCATTTGGGAAAGTACCATAAACATGAGTTAAAAATTTGCCATACTAGCATTTGTAGGAGCTTTCACAGTGATGACCCCGTGCCAATGCTCAAGTGGTTCTTTAGATAAACAGAAAACAGAAGGAAAATAAATAGATAAATAGAAAGATAATGAAAACATCCTGTCCCTGTCTATGAAGCCAGCATTACCCTGGTCCTCAAACTAGATAAAGATCCCATGAAAAAGAAGAATTTCAGACCAATATCCCTGATGAATATGGATACCAAGATTCTCAACAAGATCCTAGCTAATAAGATCCAATAGTACATTAAAAAGATGATTGCTATGACCAGGTGGGATTGGTCTCTGGGATGCAAGAGTGGTTCAATATTCGCCAATCAATCAATGTGATAGAACAAATCACTGAGAGAAGAGAGAACCATATGGCCCTCTCAATTGATGCGGAAAAAGCATTTGACAAAATACAGCATCTGTTCCTCATTAAAATGCTTCAAAGTGCAGGGATAGAGGGAACATTCCTCAACTTCATCAAATCTATCAATGAACAAACCACAGTGAATATGATTCTCAATGGGAAAAAGAGGACAGCCTTCCCTTTGAGGTCAGGAACAGGAGAAGGATGCCCACTCTCACCACTGTTGTTCAACATAGTACTAGACGTCCTAGAAACAGCAATCAGACAACAAAAAGAAATAAAAAGTACACAACTTGGAAAGGAAGAAGTCAAACTCTCTCTCTTTGCTGATGACATGATACTTTATATGGAAAAGCTAAAAGAATCCACCCCTACACTAATAGAACTCATACAGCAATTCAGTAATGTTGCAGGATACAAAACCAATGCACAGAAATCCGTTGCTTTCTTATACACTAACCATGAAAATATAGAAAGGGAAATTAGAGAATTCATTCCATTTACTATTGCACGAAGAAACACAACATACCTTGGAATAAACCTAACCAAAGAGGTAAAGATCTGTAGTTGAGGAACTAAAGAACACTCATGAAAGAAATTGAAAAAGACACAAAAAGATCGAAAAGCATTCCATGCTTATGGATCGGAAGAATAAACATTGTTAAAATGTCCGTACTGCACAGAGCAAACTATGCTTTCAATTCCATCCCGATCAAAATTCCACGAGCATTTTTCAAAGTGCTAGAACAAACAATCCTAAAATTTGTATGGAACCAGAAAAGAGCCCAAATTGCCAAGGAGATGTTCAAAAAGAAAAACAAAACCGAGGGCATTAAATTGCCTGATTTCAAGCTTTGCTACAAAGCTATGACCACCAAGATCACATGGTACCGGCACATAGACCAGTGGAACAGAGGAGAGAGCCCAGATATGGTCCCAAAACTCTATGGTCAAATAATCTTTGACAAAGAAGGAAAAAATATCCAGTGTATAAAAGACAGTCTCTTCAATAAATGGTGCTGGGGAAATTGGACAGCTATATATAGAAGAATGAAGCTTGACCATCCTGTTACACCATACACAAACCTACACTCGAAATGGATAAAAGACCTCAATGTGAGGCAGGAATCTATCAAAATCCTAGAGGAGAACATAGGCAGTAACCTCTTTGACATCATCCACAGCAACTTCTTTCAAGACATGTCTCCAAGGGCAAAGGAAACAAAAGCGACAATGAACTTTTGGGACTTCATCAAGATCAAAAGCTTCTGCACAGCAAAGGAAGCAGTCAACAAATCAAAGAGGCAACCCACGGAATGGGAGATGACATTCATAAATGACACTACAGACAAAGATCGTTAAAGAACTCCTCAAACTCAACACAGAAAAAACAGATAATCCTGTCAAAAAATGGGGAAAAAGACATGAACAGACACTTTTCCAAAGAAGACATACAAATGGCTAACAGACACATGAAAAAATGTTCATCATCATTACCATCAGGCAGATTCAAATCAAAACCACATTGAGATACCACCTTACACCAGTTCAAATGGCCAAAATGAACAAGACAGTAAACAACGTGAGTTGGAGAGGATATGGAAAAAGCGGAATCCTTTTACACTGTTGGTGGGAATGCAAGTTGTTGCAGCCGCTTTGGATAAAGAGTGTGTAGATTCCTTAAAAAAATAAAAATAGAGCTACCACATGACCCTGCAATTGCACTACAGGGTATTACCCCAAAGATAGAGATGTGGTGAAAAGAAGGGCCATATGTACTCCAATGTTCATAGCAGCAATGGTCACAATCGCCAAACTGTGGAAAGAGGCAAGAAGCCCTTCAACAGACAATGGATAAAGAAGATAAGGTCCATATATGTGATGGAATATTATGCAGCCATCAGAAGGGATGAATAGCTAACTTTTGTATCAACATGGAGGACTGGAGGAGATTATGCTGAGGGAAATAAGTCAAGCAGAGAAAGTCAATTATCATATGGTTTCACTTACTTGTGGTGCATAAGAAATTACATAGAGGACCTTAGGAGAACAAAAGGAAAAGTGAATTGGGGGCAATTGGAAGAGGAGAGGAAGCATGAGGGACTGTGGCTCTGAGAACTTCTCCCCCATCAACTCTACACTTACTCGCTTCACGTTGTTCTTCCAGCAAGACTTTAGCCCCAAGAAGGCCGACACTCCATCTGCCTGCTTCGGGCCGCATTCCCACTCACATTATCCCCAGGCCCCATGCACAGCACAGGTGAGATAATTAGCAGCTCTATAAATGAAGCCCCACTCTGGGCTCCTCATAGGTGCGAAACGTGGGGCGCATGAGGTGACGGTTACCTTTTGGCTAACAAGTGTATTCCTAAGACAGAGGTCCGCCTCCCACCGAGGCCCCAGCCCCCGTAGATGGAGGCCTCTGAGCCCCGCCCCACAGTTATCTCTGTGCAAAGAAGCATCTTCACAAGGCCCCCGCACTCCCCTGCCATCTGTGTCCAGGAGGAAAAGGCTTCAGGCCACTGGCCTTGGGCACAGGGGTTCCGGGATGCTGTGCCTGAGGAGAGATGGAAGCGGGGTCCACAGATGCCTAGAGGAACCGACAGCCTCTGAGATGCAGGTGAGAGGGGCTGGTTCCACTGGCTCAGTGACACTGCTCCTGTCAGCTCACTAACAACCTTCCCGCTCATTGGCGCGTCTGCCCAGTCGCCCCCTCGGCCTGTGGAAGGACTCATTGGATAGCCCCTACATCCACCAAATGCAGACCTTGGCACGGGAGTAAGAATCCTTTTTGGGAATTGTAGTCTTGGGGGCACGGGGAGTGCCCGGGTGTCCTTTTATTGTTCAGAACGTATTATAACTGTCATTCAATAGATCTAAAGCACTTCTAAGTGGATCTAAAGCACTTCTTTACTAAAAAATGGACAAAATATATGTATAGAACACCTTAAGTATGCATAATAATGAACCCGTGAACTATTTCCAAGTAACTTAACCGCATCCCCAAATAAAGCTGAAGAAGGTAAGACTACATGTTCAGCAAGATGAAATTTACAAATGTGTGGCACCCAATTGAAGATTACAAGGTGTGCAGAGATGACTCATAATGAAGATCTGTATCCAAAATTTATAAATAACTCAGAAAACCCAAGAATAAGAACACAAGCATCCCAGCCTTTTAAAAAAAATGGGGGGCACCTGGGTGGTCCAGTGGGTTAAGCCTCTGCCTTCAGCTCAGGTCATGATCTCAGGGTCCTGGGATCGAGTCTTGCATTCGGCTCTCTGTTCGGCAGGGAGCCTGCTTCCTCCTCTCTCTCTCTCTGCTTGCCTCTCTGCCTACTTGTGATTTCTCTCTGTCAAATAGATAAATAAAATCTTAAAAAAAAATGGCAAGAGATTTGAACAAACACTTCACCAAAGATTTGTGGATGACAAATATGCATTTGAAAAGAGGCTCACCAACAGAATTCTTAAAAAATGCAAATTAAAACCACAGTGAGATACCCCCTCACTCTTATTAAAATGGTACAAATGGATCACATTCAGTGATGACAAGAATGTGCAGGACCTGGAAGTCGACTTCACCAGTGGAAATGAGAACTGGTGCCGCCATGTTGGGACACAGTCTGGCAGTTTCTGAAACTGTTAAACATACACCTACTATACGGCTCAGCCATTCCACCACTGGATATTTACCTAAGAGAAATGCAAGCATATCTTGGCACAAAGACTTGCACACAAATGTTCATAACAGCTTTATTTGTAACAGCCCAAAGCTGGAAACAAACCAAATGTCCATCAGTAGGTGATTGGAAAAATCTATCCAATGAAATAATACTCAGATATGGGAAAAAAAGAAAACACTTTTTTAATGCCCTCTTGAATACATACTACACCAACAAATCTGAAAATAATTACAGTGAGTGAAATAAGCCCAATTTTTATGGGAGTACATATTAGTATAAATTCAGTTTACATTAAATCCTAGGAGATGCAAACTAATGTTTGGTGTCAGAGCAAATCAGTGCTTGCTGGGGAATGGAAGGGTGGGTGGTAGGTGGGGTTAGGGGACAGGGGTAACCAAAGGGGATGAGGACACTTGGGAATGATGGGTAAGAACAGAATCTTGGCTGCAGTGGTGATTTCATTTCATGCATATATATGTCAACACCACACTGTACATTTTAAATACATGCAGTTTACTGTATGCCAAGTGTCCCTTGGTGAGGCTACTAAAAATATTACTGGGGGCGCCTGGCTGGCTGGTAGAACTTGTGACTTTTGATCTCAGGGTTGTGAGTTTGAGCCCCACATTGGGTATAGAGGTTAGCTAAAAATAAAATCTTGAAGAAAACCATGTTAATGGGTTCTGCATTCTAGAGATTCTGACCCAACTGTTATTTCATCTTCAATATTAGTTACACTTTGGCAAAAATACTTTAAAAGTTTATTTTTAAAGTTGTACCAAGGAAACCAACAGATATCAACATCAACTCAATGAAAAACACTGTGGTACACACTAAGATAAAGGACAAAGTAAAAATGAAGCATTACCATTCAGTAAAGGAAACCAAATCTCATCTAATTCTCAATGGTGGGGAAAACCGCTTAGAGTCCATCACTCCGTGTTTGCAAGTCAACTCCACCCCTCACAGTGCCGTGGCTTCCAGCAGCCTAATCCTCAGGTTCAGAAACTTGAACAGTCGAGTCAGGTGTTCTCCAAGCTCCTCTATCAGTGGTCGGCACCCTCTAAGAGCCTGGGAAGAGGCAGGTGTCTTTACAGGGGTGCCATCTGCTGTCTCAATAAGGCAGGGCAACAATAAGCAGGGCACTGCTTTCTTCCAGAGAGGGACCTCACAAGGGATCTGCTGTTTTAGATTCACTGCCTGTGAGCTCCCCTTGTTCTGAGTCTGAACCTCCAGTCTCAGAGGACGTGGTGCTGTCTGATTCCTCAGAATCACTGGAGGAAGGGGTCTGCTGCCTGGACACGGGATGGGCTGCTTTTCACGCTGTTTCCTCCTCCTGCACAAGAAGTGTCGTGGCTTCCAGCTTTTCCAGGTCCAGGCCCAGCTGGGCCTTTGTCAGGATTGCTTCCTTTAAGGCTTCTGCAAGAGCTGCTAACTTTTTGGATTTCAAATCCATTTGAAGAAATATTAGGAGTATTGATTAATTGGCCCAGGAACAACTAAAGAAAGCTAGATCCATACTTCAAGTGACACTGAGATAAATACATCTAAATAAATCTATTTATATAAAGTATAAATATAATATAAAGTATAAATATAAAGTATCTACAAAGTATTACAAGGAAATGCAGGAGATTCCCTCTATGCCCCTAGAATGAGGAAGCCATTTCTAACTACAACTTAAAATCCAGAAGCCACGGGGCACCTGTGTGGCTCAGTCAGTTAAGTATCTGCCTTTAGCTCACGTCATGATCCCAGGGTTCTGGGATCGACACCCACATAGGGCTCCCTGTTTAGCGGGGAGCCTTTTTCTCCCTCTCCTTCTGTCACTCCCTCAGCTTGTGCTCTCTTTCTCTGTCAAATAAATAAATAAAATCTTTTAAAAAACCAGAAGCCACCAAAGAAAAGCAAAGACTGACAAGTTCAATTAAAAACAAAAACAAAACAAAACAAAACAAAAACCCCACCAAAGTTCTGTAAGACCACCACCAACAACAACAAAACAAAACATCAAGTCAAAAGGCTAATACAAAATTGAGAAAAATATTGCCAGCTCATGTCACAGAGCAAGGCCTAATCTCCCCAAAATGGTTCCTAAAAATGGGCTATAACAGTTCTTCAGAAAAATGGACAAAAGACATAAGCAGATAATTCCCACAAAAATAAATATAAATGCCTGTAAAACATACAAAATATGTTCAACTCCAGTCAAATAAGAAGTACAAACTAAAGTCACACTGAGATACATTTTTCATTTATCACAGTAGCAAACGTCCAAACACTAGCCTAGCATGACTAGTCGGGCTGTGGAAATGGCACCTCCCTATACTGCTGATGAGAAATTGAACAGGTCCCACCCCTGTGAAGGAGATGTTGGCAATAACTTACAAAATTGAAAGTGTACATACCCTTGACCCAGCAATACCACATCTGGAAATTAAACACATATGCTACAGGACAGAGGCCAAGATTATTTACTCCAGCATTGCTTTCTATACCCGAAAATGGGAACCAACCAAATGCCCACGATTATGGGACTGGTTAAACAAGTTGTGGACTCTCCTCTCCAAGCAAAGGAAGACTCTATGGCTGGGTAAGGAGCAAAGCTGTTCATTGCCTTAACCCATATACCCTGTTCCACAACAACAGCAAAAGGCATGCCGTATGTATATGCTATCTTTTATGTTAAAAAAAGAGAAAGAAATATAAACACATCTATTTGCTTGTATACTTATCAGTAAACCTGGAAAGCTATAGAAAACACTAGCTTACATGGGGGGAAGGGGCGGGGACTAGAAAGGTGGAGGATGATGATGGCAAAGGGGAGGCTTTTCACCGCATATTATTTTTAAACCTCTGTGAACGTTAATACCTATTCAAAAGTTTTAAACATATAAAAAATAAAATGCAGTACACAGGGAGCAGCATAAAGTACTTTTTATTTTAATTGGAACACCATTTCGTGTTATGTCAGAGGGTATTTTTCTAAATTTGTAATGTTACCTTATACTAAATATAAACTTTTTAACTTGGATGAATTTTTTTTCCTTTTGTTATGAAAGAAGCAATGAAAAGCATACTCCGAGTGTCCAAAAACCCTGTCTTCACTCTCCCAGAGAGGAAAATCGGAAGTGACAATGCAAATGGGTGGAAGTGGTCAGCACGTTGACATGGCTTCTACATGTCTATGTTTGAAGGTGAAATGAGCATACAGAACATTTAGTGGCTTTGAGACACACTGAAGGATGGTGAGTTCACAAGGCAAGTTCACTCCTGAAAGAGCAGTCCATCCCATAACATTGAGAAAATGAAGCTTCATTTCACTGGAGCTGAAGTGATTGGTGGGGCAATGGAAACAAGTGAACAAAGGTGGTATTTTTCACCTAAGTGCTTCGATGTATCTGAGACCCTTTGGTCTCAGAATATATGCCATGATATTGACTTGGTGCAAGGGAACTCCGTCCCTGCTGCTGGCCCTCCATGAGTGCAGGCACCATCCATGGACAGGGGCAAGGCCTAGTGAGTGGGGGACATGGCCACGGGCAACAGCAATCATGGAGGGCAACTTTCTTGTATGCAAGGAGACCCCCAAGTGTCAGGGCTGGAATCCCCAGAGCTTAGGAAAAGGAAGAAGGCTAGGGTAAAGAGAAAAACTAGGATAAGATCAGGTGACATCAGCTTATGATTCACCAAAGGGTTATAAACTCTGGATACTCTCACCAGTTTGAGACATCTCGAGGAGCACAGTTATGGAGTAAGATGTTTACAATATAATTTACATCCACGTCCAAGCTGGGTGTCAGTGGTGTCCACCCACCACCTATTTTGAAACCCTGATGACCACTGGTAAAGAATTTGGTCTGAGGTAGTGGACTAGTCTGAGACATGTCTGCCTTGTGGCCCTGTCAGCCCAAGAGCCAGTTCACTGCCATCTTTTTCACTGAAGCAGGTCTTCTCAGGGTGGTAACCTACAGTTTTAAGAGAGAAAGAGCAAGGAATCTGGGAAAGAAGACCATGCCTCTTACTAAATCATAATATTAGAAATAAAATTTTAAGATAAAAGCTCTTACTTCAATGACCATACATCTCACATTCTTACAAGCCATGACAAATACTTCCGAAAATATACAAAAAATGAGGATCCACAAACGCTTACTCCAAATGACAACCTCACAGGTCAGTTTCATCTCTGTCCACATTATAGATGACATAACAGAAGGTTGGAGGGGTAAGAGACCTGCTGAAGTTCACAGCTAATGAGGCACAGTCAAGATCGGAAACCTGTGCCTTAGAGCTCCAGGGCGCTCCCTCCTCTTCCACAGGGCCTCCCACGAATAGCCAGGCTCTGAAGTTTTCAGTCCCAAGACCACATTCTTCACTTCTCCCCAGCTGGAGCTCTATTCAACATCTTCCAAATGAGCAAGTTCGGACAGATACAGGCACAGAAATCTGCAAACATTAATGATTTAGCTTAGCAAGCTTCAATGAAGTACACATCTGAGCCTGAACAACAGAGGCTTAGAACTGGAACAACTGGGTAATTTTTGTGGAAACAGTGGAGAGAGTAGATGTATTGACTCTCAAGATGAAACTATCTGGATCTTTGTTATTGTCTACTCTACTGTATCTGTCGTGTGTAACAGAACCAATTTGGAATTTCAAAGCCTCTCACCTGTAATTCTGGCTCTTTTCAGACCCAGCCTACCCCGCATATGTGAGACTAAAAGGATCCACTCTGACAGTCAGGAAAATGGCTCAGAAGAGCCATGTGACCCTGACAGGACCCCTGCCTGTTACTGGGCAATGTGAATTTTTATCCTGCATTTTATTTCTCATTTTAAGTGCTGTATTACATTTAAAGTGACTGGCTTATATAAAATATGTAAAAAAAAAAAAAATGGAAGCACCTCAATGGCACAGTTAAGCATACGACTCTTGGTTTCAGCTCAGGTCATAATCTCAGGGTCATGCAAATGAGCCCCACGTTGGGCTCTATGGTCAGCACAGAGTCTACTCGAGATACTCTCTCTCTCTCTCTGTCCCTCTGACTCATGCTCTCTTTCTCTCTTTCTGAAATAAATAAATCTTTTTCTTAAATAAAGTATGTAAAAAATAAATTCTGTGTTCATTTATGATTCTTCACCATGCTAACTCATCTCTATTTCTTATTAATTCCACTTTTACTACTAGCTCAAGCTGGCTAGTTTCCTAAATTAATATTAAAGTTGTGACAGAAACCTTAAGTTTATGGAAGAGCATTCTGAATTCACCACCTAAGGAATGCTAGAATAAAAAGGAATTAAAAATTTCAAAACATCACTGATGTTTTGTGACCTAATGGTTCAAGTAATGAAAGTTGGGTTTGTTTCTATTTAATTATTTTGAATAGAATTATTGTAGCAATCATTGTTTACATTAAAAAAAAAAAACTATTCATTTGGAGAAAAAAAAATCAAGCCATGAAGCCTTTTTGAAAAAAAAAAATCAAGCCTTTTTGTTCTTTCAACCACTGGTAAAATTAGAGCTGGTTCTAAGTCTGCCACTCCTTACAAATTCTAGAACCTAACTCCACAATGGCCTTTTCCATTTCAGAAAGCACCTCAATAATGTAGTTAGTGGTTTTTCCACTGTCACACTCAAAACAGACCAGCTAGTTCATGTCAAAAAACTCTGTCAAGGGGCACCTGCATGGCTCAGTGGGTTAAGCCACTGCCTTCAGCTCAGGTCATGATCTCAGGATCCTGGGATCGAGCCCCGCATTGGGCTCTCTGCTCAGTGGGGATCCTGCTTCCTCCTCTCTCTCTGCCTGCCTCTCTGCCTACTTGTGATCTCTGTCTGTCAAATAAATAAATAAAATCTTAAAAAAAAACCTCTGTCAATCGAGTGACATTATTAGTTAACTAGAATGCTTACAAAAACCAGGTACATTCAGATACAAAGCCATGAATACACTGAGTTACTATTGTACTTACAGAATATATTTTATATCTAAGTGAAGATCACCTACTGGTTAAGAGTGTATTCAATCAGGAGGGAAGAGATTCATCCTTTAAAGGAGACATGATTGGATCACAGTGATGTCATATTTTAATAAAATACTCAAAACGGGTTTTCCTTAGAAAGTTTTCAGAAATGTAACGCTACCATGTAACTTGTAAAAAAGCTTTCATTCTGTTTGAGTATGTGAAATAATATCTTACTTGGAGGATTTTTTTTAAATAAGAAATGGCTCTTTGACAAGTTGCAGTGAATACAACTACCATGACAGAGTAACAGTCACAGCGGGAAGTACATGACTTTACCATGGCTTAGCTAACAGAAAATGCCCTCAATTATTTCATATCCTGGTGACTGTGTTAAAGGGTAGGGGACTGCATGGTCTTATGAAAGAACCAAAACAAAGTGCAAAAGGAGTCCTAAAATGTAGGAAAACCTGGGTATAAATAGAAAGCATACATCCTGTTTTTTGTTGTAGAATTTTGTCTCCAACTGTCAATCAACTTTTCAACCACTTCTTGCAATAGAAGATCTACTATAAATCTCATAGTAACTGACTAGGTTTCATTTCCTCTGCCAAAACCCACTAACCTGCCAGGCATGACATACTGACACTAGAGCCAGCAACTGATAATTTAAGACAGGGTGCCAGTGAGGCAATTCAACAAACATTTTATACTGGATGATAGAATACACTGACTTGGCCTTTGAATTTCAAAGGAAAAACACACACACACACACACACACACACACACACAACACACCAGTTTCTGTCTGGGGACAAACAGTACAACTTTCTTTTTAAAAGGTACTGATGATAATGGCATATAATAATAATCCATGTCCATTGAGAAGAACCAGTTCCAAACTTCAGAATCCTCTGTACAAAATGCACTTATGGAGCCTGGTGTGAAAGATGATGCATTAGTTTTAAGTAGAAGTTGCTAGAGACAGTTTTCCCTTGAAAGCTACCATGAAACAGACTGATGTACAGGTGAGGAGAGAAGTGTGTGCTGTTACACTATACTAGTGAAAACTGCCCGCAGCTCAGTTATTAACAGAAACAATCCATTTCTTTAAACAAGAAGCTACCTATTGAATACAGAAAATACTGCTAGTTATTTAAGCCATATTGAGTTTGAGCCAGTGAAATCACTTTCCACCTATTTCCAATATGATGTAATACCTCCCTGGGCTGGTCTATGAAGATTGACATGTAGTCCACAAAACAGCAGAATAATTTTCTGAAAATGCCCTGTATTAGTTTCCTAGGGCACAATAAACTACCACACACTGGGGCTTAAAACAACAGAAATTACTTTTCTTACAGTTCTAGAAGCTAGAAGTCCCTTCTAAGGCCCTGAAGGAGAACCTGTCCCATGCCTCTGGCTTCTCATGCTGCTGGCAACCCTGGGCATTCCTTGGCTTGTAGACCCATCACTCCAAATTCTTCCTCTGTCATCACAAGGCACTCTTTCTGTTGTGTCTCTTTCTTTACATGCTGTCTTCCTCCTGGAAGTATCCCTGTCTCTTCTCCTCTCCTTACAAGGATAGCAGTCATACTGGATTAAGGGGCCACCACACTCCAGCATGACCTCATTTTAACTATTACTAAAATCTGCAATATCCACGGCGCCTGGGTGGTTCAGTGGGTTAAGCCTCTGCCTTTGGCTCAGGTCATGATCTCAGGGTCCTGGGATCAAGCCCCACATTGGGCTCTCTGCTCAGCAGGGAGCCTGCTTCCCTATATTTCCCTACATTCCCTACATTTCATCTATGCTTCCCCCCCCACTCTCTGCCTGCCTCTCTGCCTACTTGTGATATCTCTCTCTCTCTCCCTGTCAAATAAATAAATAAATAAATAATCTGCAATAACCCTTTTCCAAATAAGGTCATATATTCAGGTTCTGGGAATTTTGAGGAGATACTCTCCAACACACTACACCCCTTATGGCTGAAACAAAGAGTGGAGATACTCATTAATACAAGATAAGTTAAGACCAAGAAAGGTCACTTAAGGTAAATCAACATAAAAGGCGAAAATTTAATAGTAAATAGTAACCAAAGAAAGGTTAAGATTTCACCTTCAAAAAAAAATTACAAACTACACCAACAAGTTCATAAAATAATGATTTAATATGTAGGTTATGACTGCAACTATGTACCATTTCCCCCAATGAACAAAGAGTGAACCAAATATTGTGTTTTTAACAAACACAATTTTTATTCTAACAAAATTCCAGTGTAGTGCTATATGACATTCATCACTTTAGGTCAGTCTTTTAGAGCAAATCAGAGAAAAAACAATCAGCAAGGCATCATCAGTTTTCTCAAGGGTCTTCCAATCATGTGATACTCAAATGATTCTTCTGGCATTTAAAGACTTCCCACTAATGTTTGTAGAGTTTCCTTCCTCAACTATTAACTAATCTCACACTTCCAAGCCTCAGTGTCAGTGGTTGTGTGCTTCCCTCAAGTACAACTCCTGTATCACTTTCACTGCCCTTGTGAAGTCCTTGATCTTCTGCCCAATCTTCAATTCATTTGCACTGTATGGTATCAGTGATCAACAAGAAGCCGAACAACAAAAACACGGCCAGATGGGTGGGTAGGATGCTAGGAAGGAAACGATATCCTAGAATGGGGACTAAATTAAATGGTTTGATCATTAGTGAATATTTCTGCGTTTTGACTATCATCACTTCTCTTTGTAACTCTAAGTACAGAAATTTGAATGAATATTTAAAAATAAACCCCCCTACCCTCCGGCATGACACACATATGTAGCTGCACTAGATACACAAACACAGACACATTTTAGAACAAAGTAAATGGCTTCACACAAAAAAAAATTGCTATGGTAATCCCACATACATTAGAGCATGCCTCAGGCAGGTGAATGAAGGCTTACCCAAATCCAGAGAGGTTACTATTTACTTCTTCACTGATACCCATCTAAGAAGTGAAAGGGTGAAGGTGATAAACAGATTAAGAAAGGTACAATGTACCTAAAGAACTGTCTGAGGGGCGCCTGGGTGGCTCAGTGGGTTAAGCCTCTGCCTTCAGCTCAGCTCATGATCTCAGGGTCCTGGGATCGAGCCCCGCATCGGGCTCTCTGCTCAGCGGGGAGCCTGCTTCCCCCTCTCTCTCTGCCTGCCTCTCTGTCTATTGTGATCTCTGTCTGTCAAATAAATAAATAAAATCTTTGGTGGGGGGGAAGAACTGTTTGGAAGAAATTGACTCAGTCCCTCCCTGAAATGGGTTTGCATTTATGCCAGACTGAATCAGATTACAAGAGATGGAAATGAGTGTCCCATCAACTTGCCACCTTTCCCTCTACTCCCCTTGCCTCCCAGCAGAACTGCTTTCACTGAAATGCTTCACTGCAATCCTCCAAACTGATGTTCAGAGTTTATTTCAAAACCAGCCCCACAAAACTCTGGGCAGTGTGAAACTGGAAGGCCACCCTCTCCATACTGGCTATTAGGAAAGTAAAATCTGTGACCCGCCTGGCATGATGCAATGTATCCAAAGCTCCATCTTGCCTCCCTTTTCATTTTGTTGCTTTTTTCCTTCTTGGACCACACCTTTAATTAACACCATGCTGTTTTACACACACACACACACACACACACACACAGGCTTTAAATAATTTCTGGTACAAGGCAAAGAATAAACATGTAATTTGAATGAAACCAAATAGCTGGTTAAGTAAAAAATACACAAAAATGAAAACAAAACAAACAAAAAAAAAAACCCACTTCTGTTGGATAAAAAAGGATATGGGGAAGTGAGGATTATGGGTCCAAGGCTGAGACAGGTATATTCTTCTCTAAAATGATTCCATGAAGCATGACATTTTGGTATATCAGATATGAACAATTCTGACAACATTTCTACATTTCATCTATGTGAAAAGCGCAGACAGTGTTGTTTAGTAACAGAGGTGCAGTATTTTGACCTCTTAGCTGTTCAGATGAAATGGCTGTTCGGAGACCATTAAACTAAGTGGAGGTCAGTCAACAAGATGAAAAAGGCATTACTATGAAGGTGGTGGAACAAAGGTATTATGGGTGGAAATGTGTCCCCCACAAAGATATGTTCAAGTCCTAACCCCCTGAACCTGTCAATATGACCTTAGTTGGAAATAGGATCTTTGCAGATATAATCAAATCAAGATGAGGTTATATCGGGTTTGGGCAGGCCCACAATCCAATGACTTCAGGGGGACTGGTGTCCTTACCATAGTACTGAATGAAGACACAGACAGAGAAGGCCATGTGATAATGGTGGCAGAGACTGGAGTGATGTATCTACAGGCCATGGCATGTCAAAGATTGCTCATAACCACCAGAAGCTAAGAAAGAGGCAAGGAACAGATACTCCCCCGAAACCTCCAGAAGAAACCAACCCTGCGAGGACTTCTGGCCTCCAGAACTTTGACAGAACAGCTTTCTGTTGTTTTAAGCCATCCAGTTTGTGGTCATTTGTTACAGTAGTTCTAGGACACTAATAGAGAGGGGGTATACCAGGATCTAGATCTTTAGAGCTGAACGGAAATCAGACCGCATCACATACAACCTCTTGGTTTTACAGATGAAAAAATGACACCATCAAAAATATCAACAGCAGCAAGGCACAGAAAAGTTTCCTTTACCAATAAGATGCAGAGAATGGGATCAGTCTGTTTCTAATTCCCCTCTGAATCCAAACACCATTTCTCTATTATGATCATGATGTTTCCCTGTGTAAAAACCGGCAATGGCTTCCCAAAACCGTATAAAATCCAAACCCCCCAGTGAGGACAAATCCCCAGAGATCTGGCCCCTGGGTCCTGCCCACTTCTCAGTGAGGTCACCCCACCATTAGAGTCCCAGTCACTGTGTTCCACTCACTGCCCTCTCTCCATGCCAAGGACACCTTAATGCACTTGTGCCTCAGGGCCCTTGCACTTGTTGTACCCTCCTTCTGGAACACTCCTCCCCTAGGTCTTCCCATGTGATGGTCTTACTTGTTTAGTACTCAGCTAAAACCCCACCTCAGTCTTAGAAAAGCTGCGTAAAGTGGCACTTCAGAAACAATTTCATGTCATGAGACACACAGACAATGCCATCTGCCTGGCATGACACGGGGTCTGCATCCCCGCCAGCCTGAGGACTGAAGGGCCAGTACCTTCATTCCCCTGACACCCATTCACAATGCCACAGACCACCAATTAGTATGCTCTGCCCTTTGCCCTCTAACTACTTATACTCAGACCTACTATTGAACTTGGTGAAAGAGGACAAATTTTAAGGTCTACAGAAGTGGAGTTTTTGAAGGAGTTTTTCAAACATGTCCTTTTGTCTCCACTTGCTCATCTTGAAGGCAGAATGAAAATGACTGCTTCAAATTTCCTGGCATGCTCTGAAAAGGAAAGACCAGATTAAGTGATTTAATGTGTTTATTTCTTTGTGTGCTTGTTCTAAATGCTAAAATTTTCCTTGGTTACAAAATATAAAGTTAGTGCGATCTGCCGCTTTGACAATACTGAGACAGGAAAATACTTAAGTGCTGGTATGTTGACCACGTCCACAGGCTTAAGCATGCAGCTCTCCAAATTATGACAGAAGTCAAAAACTTTGAATATTCAAAATACTTATCCACTCACTGGTATGATACACGGTGGAATGTCTTCTTAAATACACACTGCCTTGGCATGAAGCAGTTAATCCTGTACAGTTCTGTGGTTTCTTAGTGACAAACCTGTTCTATAAAATGAATGACAGTGATACACTGCCTGCTCCCTGCTTTGGCTCTTCCGGAATTATTAATTGCCTGGCATATCACATCAGCACTGCCTCTTCCCACTTGCTGGGAACCATGGTCAATAGGCTCTCTAAAGGAAGTCTGGAACCTTTGATTTCCTGGGGAGAAAACAGGAACAACAGGACGGGACACAGCTCTGGGACAGACCACTCCTCCCAAGGGCCAGGCATAGCGCTAAGTGGCCACCTCTCGGGCAGGCCTGCGGTACCCTCCTCTGCTCTTACACAAGGTCACTCCATGCTGTGCCCATCAGGACAGCTCACTGATGAGAGTCAGGGCGGCGACTGAACCTGCCTCCCCTCTGCAGGGAAGACGGAGCTGCAGCACTGAGCTCCTTCCTAAAGGCAGACCCACTAGGTTTGTTCCTCGTTGGACACGGAAAGCTGTGCCCTGCAGCTGGTGAGTCTTAGCACTGGTGGCAAAGGTAAAGAGGAGAGTGCTCAGACATACACCACCTGGAGTCTACTCAATGCCCAACCTCCCCAATGCCCCCGCTTCACACTCCTGACACAACTACAGGACTATAGGACTAGCTGCGCACCTTCTTAGACTTAATGTCCTCAGACCAATCTGCTGGATTTTTTTAAAGTTGCCCCAAAGAGACCTTTAAGATTAATGCTGAGTTAGAACACTCACAAAAAATTACACTGAAGGAGGGGTGCCTGGGTGGCGTGGTCGGTTAAGCCTCTGACTCTTGGTTTCAGCTCAGGTCTCATGGTCCTGTGATCGAGCCCTGAGTTGGGCTCCACACTCAGTGCAGAGTCTGCTTAAGACCCTCTCCCTGTCCGTCTGACCCTTCCCTGCACTCTCTCCTCACTCCCTCTCTAAACTAAATAAATATTTTTTAAAATGCTTTATGTAAGAATGAAGCCACACACAGAAGAGTATACACTGTGTCATTTCACTCTACCCAGTTCTGTAACTGGCAAAACCAACAGATGGTGACAGAAGTCAGGATGGTGGTTACAGGGTAGGGCTCAGAGAATGAAAGTGCACTAAGGGACATCGAGGGCCCCTCAAGCACAATTCTTGATGTGGGTACTAGTTACACAGGTATTTTACCACAGCCGAGTTCATTCTTTATCTCCTTATAATCTGTGTGTACTTCGACAAAAATTAGCTTAAAACAACAACAAATACACGTCCTGGTTAAAAAAAAAAAAAGTCACAGGCTTCTGAATTTTGCTCTGGAAAAGCGGGCGGAGCCTCTGCAAGGAGGAGTGTGTTCTAATGGGGGGTCAGGATCAGAGAGCCAGATCCCATTTCCTCTAGGCAAACTGGCAGGACCTCTAATGCAACACTCCTCTTTGCAAACGTCTTTTTAAAAGGCATGGCACATTCTACCAAATACAAAGAGAATCTCAAAGTATGCCTAGAGAAAGATCCATTAGTCATCTCTTTCAATGTGCGAACTACACACAGAAAGTTGTTCTCTGCAGAGGTACATAGCTTACTGCTATGGGGGTTATTCCCCAGATAGTGGTGAAAGCCAGTCTGTGGGGGCGTTTCAAGCCACAGTTTTAAAGGCATTTCCCCTCACCCCACCTCCCCAGACATTTGATCTACAGACCAATCCTGGTACTTTCTGACATAAAAAGTAATAATTTCTACTAATTTTCCTTCTAGTCCTGCTTCCAAGCCCCTAAAACTGCTTCATACCTATCAGAAACCTGAAGATGAACCCCTGAAAGTCTTTATACCAATTGGATGAATATTTTATTCAAAGCAAGTGATTTTATTTAATTTGAATAGTATAGAATAAAGCTTATTTTCTTAAAACAGTTTTCTTTTTAAATGAGCATAAAAGGCTTAGAAGACTTCATTCTGTATCTGTAATCCCAATGAAAATTTACACGGTAACAAAAGAAAACTTCCCACCTGGCTTTGGGGGAAACAACAAGACCAAGTCTTCGGATGCTTCATTTATTAATATTATGATCAGGAAACTGAACAGGTGTTTTGGCTGTCTTCAGTTGCTTGTGGATCTTCTGCCTCAATGCTTACTTTTTTTTTTTTTTTTTTTTGCCAGGTGAGTATGTTTACCAACACATTTGTCCATGAAATAATAGAACTGGACATCATGGTCAGATTTTTCAAATCATTTTTCAAAGTCAAGGGATTTCTTTTTCTAATAAACTCTGCCCATGTGTAGATTACATGCACCTGTAGATTAACACTCCAAGTGAATATTTCTTGTGTTGAATGATAAAGTCTCAAGAGGAATCAACTCCTTGGCTTCCATTCTGTAAACTTCCGCTTGACCAAAAAAACTACTGAGTGCTCTTCAAATTGAACCTGGGGCTTTCCTTTACACTAAGTGCTGTACCCTTAGGAGTTACACCATCAGATTTTGGCACTTCATTCTCCTCTCACCAGCCAGAGACTAACCATTTCTGCCTCTGGCTAATTTGCTTCTAAATAAATGATCAATTTCCTCAAATAAAACTTCTACAGAAAGATCCCTAAATTCCACCACAGGTCAACAATGCTTTATCTGAAACCCTTGGACCTCTATGAGTTTTAAAATTTCTATTTGATTTCCATTTCAGAAAAGTAATTCTGGATCTCTACTATTATGTCATTTATGACCTAACACCCCCGGCAACAACCTGTAATCAAACACACTAATATTTTTCTGCCGCAAAATGTACAGTTAGTCTCTCCAAGTGGACTAAATAAAGATTATAGTTTCACAGCAGGTAAGTTCAGGTCAGTCAGGTTTTGCTGCTGATTGCCCCCAAAATACATGTACTTTCAGAACTTTCTGGGTTTCAGAATTGTGCACAAAGGGTTGAGGACAAGAACTGGAAGCAAGGAGACTGGCCTCCAGTTTTTCAGCACAACTGCCTGGGTCCAAGGTCAGTCTTTGACAGATATTTATTGAATACCTGCTATATGCCAGGTTTGGTGCATATAATGGTGAATACAAAATGCAGCCTCTGATCTGAGGATCAGATCATCTTAGTCTGTGGAAGGCAAGAAACAAGCCATCACACCATGGTGAAGTAAGTTTAGGAGAATGATTAGCACAGGATGCCCTGGGAATGTCCGGCTCAGAGGCTTTGAGAGTCTTGAGCATAGAGTCTCTTCCCACAAGAAAATCCTATGCAAAAACCATTCTGTCTTTTAAAATGGAGGCAAGAAGTCCACCAAAGTCCTAATTCTAAGCCCAGATTGATGACTTCAGTGCTTTTCTTGAAATTCCAAATATTAAATTCTTTGAGGAAAGAAAGACATATATTTCTTCTTTTCTATCCCTACTGTGCTGTTCCCTATACCAATGTTTAATCTGTCTATAAGGTATAGGAGATTCTCATTATTCACTGATTCCTTATTTGTGAATTCATCTACTTGCTAAAATTTATTTATAAACTTAAAGTCAATACTCTTCACCATTTTTATGCTCATTCACAGATATGCACAGAGGGGTGAACCTTTTAGTTGCCAAAGAGCACATTCCCAGACTTCTTGTTTCAGCTCTCAGACTGTGAAAAAGTGTCCTTTTCACAATCTAGTGAGTGACACTTTGTTTGCATTTTGGGTTTTTTGATGATAATTTCACTCTTTAAAATGGTCCCTGAACATACTGTCAAATTACTTTCTAGTATTCTTTTTTTTAAAGATATATTAATTTATTTATTTGAGAGAGAGAAAGAGAGAGAGAGCACGGGGGGAGTCAGAAGGAGAAGGAGAGAGAGAATCCCAAGCAGACTCCATGCTGAGCGTGGAGTGTGATGCAAGACTCAATTTCACAACCCTGAGATTGAGACCTGAGCCGAAACCAAGAGTCGGATGCTCAACAAACTGAGCCACCCAGGTGCCCCTTTAGTATTCTTCAGTGCTGAAAGGTTCTAATGTGTCTTATGAAAGAAAGTATTTGTGTTAAATTAGCTTTGTTCCAGCTTGAGTTACCATGCTGTTGGCCATGAGGGTCACTATTAATGAATCAACAATATATAAGGCACCTGTAAACAGAAACACAGATAGAACAAAGGTACATGTTGTTTGATGAAAATGCTGTGACCAGAGGCCCACAGGAACCTAACCCTGTATTTCCCCTAGGAGGAAAGGTTGATTTTGGGAAGTCAGAGTTTGTGGCAACTTTACAGAACATAACTACTGTGAATGATGAGAATCTACTATAATTCAGTTCTAGGCATGAAACCACAGAGGAAGGACAGCCATTTCAGGGTGGAATGGTAAAGAGCAGAGAAGGTTTCCTACACAGAGGGTAATCTACATGCAAACATCCTTAAAGCCCATGAGAGCAACCCCAGAGAGAAAAGTGGGATGGTTTGGGTGGCATGGGAACCAGAGAATCATAGTACAAGACCAGCAGCACTGACAGATCCATGGCTACATCCTTGGACTGCAGGACAGAAGGACAACATCCCACAAGGAATAAACATAAATGGCCCTTGAACGACACGGCTTTGGACTGTGCAGGCCCACTGACATGCAGATTTTCCTCAATCTATACAATAGAGAGCTATAAGGGTATTTTCCCTTATCATTTTCTTAGTAACATTTTCTTTTCTCTAGCTCACTTTATTGTAAGAATACAGCATATAATACATATACATACAAAATATGTTTGGTTGACTGCTTACGTTAAGAGTCAGGCTTCTGGTCAACAGTAGGCTATTAGTAGTTAAGGGGTTGGGCTGGGGGAGGCTCCACAGCCCTAACCCCCATGTTGTTCAAAGGTCAACTGTACTCTATCTTGGAATGTGGCAGGAAAAGAGAGATGCACATAAGATCAGATCATTGATTTACAAGGGAGCTTGACTCTCAGACTCAAATTCTGAAATGTCCATGGGTTTGGATGCTCCTTTTTTCCCTCATTAAATCTTCCAGGACAGGGACACCTGGGTATCTCAGTCAGTTAGGTGTCCAAATCTTGATTTCGCCTCAGGTCATGTACTCAGGGTCCTGGGACCAAGCCCCGAGTTGGGCTCCACACTCAGCCAAGAGTCTGCTTGAGGATTTTTCTCCTCTCCCCACCTCTCCTCCCTGTACCTCTCTTCCTAAAATAAACAAATAAATCTTAAAAAAAACTAAATCTTCCAGGACAGTAGTTCTTTCAAAGGTGTAGTGAGCCTCACACTGAGAGAGAGTCAGGTGCTGCGAGCTTCTCTGTACCATAAAAACAGACATCTAATTCCCATCCAGGCTCCTCTGGGACCAGCTTGATCCGTGGCTTAACATACACACATCCCCCTACTGGCCGCAACCACCTCTCCCATGTAAGGAACTGATGTAAGTCTGCTAAGACTTCAGGTATTCAACAACTGCCTTCAGGAGCCTTGGAACTGAAAGCCGTTCCTGACAAGAGTGCTGACAAGTGCTCAATTACAGAAAAATCAAAACTGAGGAAGGCTGGTTTTCTTGATGCTTGCTTATGCTACCTCAACAACTACTTGAATGAAAGTGGAAAGCATCTATCAGAGCATCCTGAAATGATGGTCTCTAGCCGATTCAAGGGGAATTTAGAACTATTTTTAATGAAGGCAACTGATGACATGACTAAGACTTAATTTCTCTCTGTAATAAAACCTTGCTGCTCCAAGGGTAACCCCTGGAGCACCAGAGTGGCAGGATTCAGCACCTATCACAGCAGCAGGGTCTCAGGCCCCACCACGGACCTCGTCATCAGTCTGCATTTTACCAGGCTCCACAGGGGATCTGGATACACAGAAGTCTGATGGATACAACTATTCCAACCATTCCAGAGTTGTGACTGTGTCAAAGTGATGATTATTATCACCATCTTACACTTTTTTGGTGTAAAAAATTGCTCACTCAATCTCATGAAACCCCCAAAAGGGATGGGAGTCGTGTAAGATTGTCTTATTCCTGAGTCAGCTCTGGAGGGCTAAGCATTTGCTTTCATTTCACACATTCTGGAAAGGGCAGCCTGATTATGAGCCAGGCTTCTGTCACCCAAAGCACAAATATAACCTCTAAACAGCACTCATTCACCAATGATGGTTCCACGTAAAACAGTGCAAGAAGCCCCACTCTGATGATCCTTTTGGCTCAAGAGTCATCACCATGGCCTCTCTTGATCATAAGGCTCATTCTCAGGAAAGTTTTCTTTCTCAATCTGCTTTTTTCATTCATTCATTCACTCAGTATTCATGGAAAGTAATAATGTGCCCAAGCACTGAACGAAACAGACAAGAATCCTTGTGCTCATGGAACTTACACTCTTTCATAGGAAAAGACAGACAATAAACACAGAGTAAGTAAAATACACAATGTGCCAGAGAGTATAAGTGCATGGGAAAAAACAGCTAAAAAGGTGGTGCCGGAGTGCTAGGGACAAGGGATATTCAATTTTTATGAGTGCTTCAGGAAGGCTTCACTGAAAGGTGACAGAAGGGATCCAATATATTTGAACAGCCTGAACTGTGGGACCTGGATTTTCTTGCTTTTTACCTATTTCATTTCTTCTGCGCTTGAATCTCTAGTCTGCTGAGCTATTAAGCTCACTACAGCACTCACACCTACCCCTGCCCCTAGTCCTGAAAACCCCCTGGATAGCAACTGCCACATGGCTGTTTCCAATCTCCACATCATGGATGCATGCGTCAGCTACTGCTTCTCGTATCTTTATACACCTGGGCCTGAGACCCAACCTACACTGTCCTGTGCTCAGGGGAAATAACAACAGGTCACCTTCACCTTCTTTCTAAAAAGAAGACCCAGAGGTGTAGCTAAAAAGAAGAAAAATTCTGGCTTGCCCAAAGTTCATAACACTTCATATTACAAATTTAAACTAGATGTAACTATAGGACAGCTCAGAAACCTATCATTCTACAGCTAACTTCTCTCATCTAAGAAAATGTAAAAGATGCCACAGGAAGGCCTCCTGTTCAGCCACCAAGGCAACGAGGAGTACAGATTCCAACATTTCAGCCCCTGCTATGTCCTGGTGGCAGGGATGACGTGAAAGGCTCAATTCATTCTTCTCTAGGGACCAAGCCAGCCACCTTATTGAAATCTCCCCAATTCCAGATCGGAAGATATCTGAGAGATAAAGGAGTCCAGGGCTGTCCAGACCAGCTTTACATAATCATGGAAGAGCTCTCTCTCTGCACCGTCCAACACGGGAGCCACTAGCCACACATGGCTATGGAGCACTTGAAATGTTTGCTAATGTGACTGAGAAACTAGATCTTCAATTTTATTTAATTTTAATTAATTAAGTTAAAATAGCCTCGTGTGACTATGAGCACAAAACGGGACCACACAGCTCTAATTGGAAGCCCTAATTTTCTTTGAGGAAGGTGAGGCCCAGACATAGCTGGGGTCACAGGGCTGACCACAGTCTTGAGTACTAATCTTCCGTACTGGCACCAGGATGGACGATTTTCCAATGGCTTTCAGATGCAGGAGTCCATCTGATCCTCTCCTTGGCCTCATGAGCTACACAGGTCTGTATAACTGTCCCTCTTTTCACCAGTGCTCAGCCTCGTGACAGAGGGTGAGCCCCAGGGAAGGCCCGAGCCTCTGCGTGCGGACCCACCAGGTCCTGGCTCGCACTGAAGCAGTGATACCATCTGGGTAATTAGAGCTTATTTATGACATGAAACAAGATGCTCGAAGAGGACACTTGCCAGTAAAACTGCTGGAGAATCTTTCCTATGGCGTGGGATCCGATTCTTGTCAAAACAGTTAAGCAAATTAAATCTCCTGGGGTAGTTTTATCAGGACAGGAACTGTAATTTGTTCTGCATTGTTAGGTGGTGACCATCATTTTCAAAAATTAGGACTCAACCAGTTTGTTGGCCAGCTCTTTAAAATCCTGCATTCACTTTATCATCCAGACATATGAGCAAAAAGTCTTCTATAATTAGAAATGAAGAGCTGCCAAAAAGTCCTAATCAGACCCAAATTATTACCTAGAAAAATTACTGATTACTAAAAATAAGAATGAAAAAGTGGCTCAAAGATATTATTTGACTAAATACAGGGATACACAGTACAACCTAAACCTCTCATTAGATGGTTGTTAGAACCAAACCTGTTGGCTGAACAGCATTTAATGTTCCTACACAAACTGGTTGCAAAAGCCTAATTATTGTTTGATTCAAATGATGTTATCAAATGCTCCCTGCACGGGGTCGAGACAGAAATGCTTCTCTCCTTCCATTCCTTCTCAGGTCATCTGCGCTAGTTTTTCTTGGAGCGACCCCACTCCACAGAGACAAATCCTGCCCCACCACGAACAGTTTACAGGAAAGCAGGGACTGCTGTGGTGGGAGCCCAGACGCGGAACTTTGATTCAGCAGTCCCACCTGCTGAAAAAGGCCGCTCTTCATCCCCCTGCTCAAAAACACCAGAAATCAGTTGAGCTAAGCTGACGGGGAAAACACTACACAAACCGCTGACCCTGCTGCAGGCAGCAAAGAGCGGCCTCAGCTTGGCTTTGATTTTCGGGAGCTGGGAGCCCGAGGGGAGAGGCAGTCTGACTTTTTTCTTTCCTAGAGCTCCGGATGGCAAGGTGCATTCACACGGAGCCCCAAGGGATGCAACGTGCAGAAGAAAGGGAAGTAAATAAATAAAACAAGAACACAGGCTAAACTGCAGTGAGGGGTACCACGAGCAGCCAGGAGAAAGATCATATCCCTGGTTAAAAGCAATTCGGTTTTACCATTTTTTGCAGAACTGTACAGAGCCCCGAGCTCAGGCTGTGATCTCCGTCGTGCCGTGGTCCTGCTGAGTGAGGCGACGAGAACGTGCCACAAGCCTTCCTTATGCGTTCCGATTGCTCCGTGTCGGCAGAAGAAAACAGCAGAGTGGCCGTCCACGAGCGGGAGAGGCACTGGACACAGCGCTGCATGACCGTCAGTTTTCCCCGGAAATGCACACGCACCACTGTCTCCTTTCTAAGCCATTTATTTGCTGTTTCATGGTCACCTGCAGTTTGCCTTAAAAACGGGACTCAAAATGAACTGTACAGTGTGTTTCCTCCTTAGCATTCTAGAGGCCTGTGGCAGCTTCCAGAATGCACCCCACGCTAACGTGGTCAGTGCTGCCACCCAGACACCCTGGTTCCCGAGTCCCCGGCATCGGCGGGGCTCTGGCGAGCCCTGGCAGTGAAGCGGGGAACGAGCGCTAAGTGTGGCTCCTGCTCGCAAGGAGCTTGCAATCTGGCAGGAGGCAAGCACAATGAACTTCTGATGCAGTATCAGACCCCTTGTCTGTTCCGCGGCCCTCACAGCCATGCAGATGGGAGTCGGGGTTGGGTGGGCTGGTCTATGCCAGAGCAGAGAGCCCTTGTCCCACATAATGGAGGCAGCTGGCCTCAGCTCCCGCCAGTTATTACCATGTGTGGATGTGGGTCCAGCAACTGCCAGAACTTCCGGTATTTCCAGAGCAGCTGTAAATCCAGACTTTTACATCACATCTTCCATTTTTTTTTTTTTTTTAAGATTTTATTTATTTGACAGGGGTGCCTGGGTGGCTCAGTGGGTTAAGCCTCTGCCTTCCGCTCTGGTCATGATCCCAGAGTCCTAGGATCAAGTCTCACATTGGACTCTCTGGCAGGGAGCCTGCTTCTTCCTCTCTCTCTCTACCTGCCTCTCTGCCTAGTTGTGATCTCTGTCTGTCAAATAAATAAATAAAATCTTAAAAAAAAAAGATTTTATTTATTTGACAGACAGAGAACACAAGTAGGCAGAGAGGCAGGCAGAGAAAGGAGGAAGCAGGCTCCCCGCTGAGTAGAGAGCCCGATGTGGGGCCCCCATCCCAGGACCCTGGGATCATGACCTGAGCTGAAGGCAGAGGCTTTAATCCACTGAGCCACCCAGGCGCCCCCACATCTTCCAATTTTTAAGTGCTGACACCCCATTCAAAGTTTTAAAAACTCACTGAGAACTACATGTGACCCAAGGGCCGCTGGGGTGAATGTTCCCATTCTACAGACTTATTCTCTCACATATTCTGTACACCCCACCCATACTTGCCACACCAGTGTGACCAGTTTCTCTCCATTCCCACACCCAGCACACCACTGTGACTGTGGGGATTTGCCTCCAGTTGGGTCCCTGCCTTTCTCTCTGTGCCCCGCCAGACTCCACTCACCTGTCCTTAGTCTGTCCTTAGTTCCCAGCGTAATACTCTACACCCTGAGCCTCACAAAACACACCAAGTCCCCTGTCCCCGAATCCTGATCTTTCTTATGAGCGCACTGCTGGCAACAGAACTTCGTCAACAGCATGTGCAGTGTTAAGGGGGTTAGGGTGGTATCACCGGCTCTTGAAGATGACAGGGAACTGACTGACCACAGCAAGGTGACTAGGAGCCTGGGCTCTGAAGACAAACAGGCCTGGGTTATCTCATCTCTCTGAGCTTCAGTTTCCATCTGTGTAACCTGAGGCAATCATAAAATGGGGACAGAGCCAAAATTCACACGGCACCCATGAAATGAAGAGAGATGAAGACTGTAAAGCACTCGGCACAATGCCCGACATGTAGTCAGCTACTATTACTACAGACTGATCGCCTAATCCAGTCTGTGAGATTGGTAAGCAAGCATTGCATCACCGGCACTTTGTTTACAAACCATTCATTGACTACTTACTCTATGTGAACATGCTCTGATCATACTGCACACATCTCCTCATCTGACTTGCCCCACTCTACAAAGAGCTAAAGCAGACAGGGTTTAAATGAGTTGTCCAAGGCCATACAGGCAAAGGGGTGAAGTCAGCCAGCTGGCTCCCATACTCTCAACCATGGCACTCTACGGTCTCTCTACATTTCTAATGGCCAGGGTCAAATTTGTGAGCTCAACCATCTCAAATTAAAAGCAGGACTTGGCTTTGTGGACTGTGGCTTAAGAAGATCAGGGCTTGGCTTGGGCCAGACTGTATCTGAGAAGTTCCAAGGAGTCTGCTTCTCTGTCTGACTAAGGGCTGTTGGTCCATTCAGTAAACTTGAGAATAAAGAGAAGAGGAAAATGTTCAGGAAGAACTATAAATTGAGAGCTGTTATTATGGAAGGCAAATCCTGGGACACTGATTACAAGAATGGAAAGACAGTTTGTTGATCACAGAAAAGATACCTAGCGGTGGCATCAGAATGATGTTTCTAGCCTTTAACATCCACAGAGAAGACAGAAAAGACACAAGTATATCCTGCTCAGCTTCCAAAAGGTGAAAAAGGAAAAGTGATGAGTCCAAAGACAGTGAACCCCAAATCCATGAACGGCAGGCAGGTAAAATGGTAGGCTCAGAAAATGACACGGGTGCATGAGAACCAATGCCATCCCCCCTACTGGCCTGAGCCTGGGAGCCGTGTACAGAGAAGGAGCCTGGGTTTCAGGACAGCATATCACAATCTCCCGTGGCCTCTCTACAGGCAGAACATAGAACATAGGGGGGATGAGATTATAAAGCTGATGGGATTCACATCTGACCTTAAGAGGGAAGATCAATTCAAGCTGAAGGAAAGTATCTGGTGGAAGAACACAAAGTTATGGTGACAGACTGCCTCCTGGAGCATTTCATTCACTGTCGTAGGTGAAAGCAGAGAATATTTGTTCCAATTCCTTAAGGGCAGAAGCCCTATCTAACACCTTTTCAATCCCCCAGGGCCCTGCCTTGTGCGTGGCACATCCTAAGTGCTCCGAAAAGGATTACTGAAGGGATTTCAAGAGTCGGGTTTACAAACAGTATTACAGCAGATGGCAGATTCCAGTTCCAAAAAGACTTAACAGGTGGATGGAATAAACCAAATCCAAAAAAGTGTAAATAAACAAGAACAAACACAAAAGTCTTCAACCACTAATACAGAGCAGAATTATAGTTAAACAACAATGTCTGCAGCTAAAATGTTAAGGGTTTTGGCAATGGCAAACTAAGAATAGTGCATTGAGGTTTACAGCAATGAGTAGATGAGCTTCCACACTACACGAACACAGTAATGTCTACAAAACCCCTGAAAACAACAGTTCAAAGGCTCCCCTCTACTTTCTGGCCAAACATGGGAGTATTTTGTTTAGCCTGAAGGATACTTAAAAAGGACACTGACCAAAAAAGGAGGGTGAGGGCAGCACTGAAAAGTAGAGTTCGCCTAAAAAGAGACCAGGAAGGCCGAAGATTTGAAGTTTGGACCTAGAAGACTAACTTCAAGACAAAAAAAGTTTGATCTGGAAGTCTTAGAAGGGATAGAGCAGGGATAGAGAACATTTGCAGATAGAATGGGACTTGCTCTATATGGGTTCGGAATGAAAACTAACGTGATGGAAGTAGATGTCAGTCCAACTTAAAGGAGGACTTATAACCCATCTAAGGTGCTTCAGAACAGAAGAGGCTCCCTCACTCATTAGTGGGTTCCTAGGCACTGGAGTTCTTTGTGGCCAGGCTAAGCAATCACACAGCAGCAACAGTGCAGGGGGACCTGATCCTCAAACAAAGCCCTGCAAATGAGAAGACTGTGTCAGGAATCTCAATTCTATAAATGACAGAATTAAAGATGATCATCACCAAGAAAAGCCTTCCAGTGGAGAAATGACTTTGCTGGGGTCAGAAGAAAAATGTTCAGGCAAAATGTAATACTTCCGATAGAGAAAACAGAATACACAAAGGCAAGAAAAAGCTAAAGTTTATGGCAAACTTGGGAAATGGTGAGTTAATCTGTTTGGCAGGAGAAAGACAGGGAACCCAGTCAGCAAGAGTAAGGGAGGAAGCATAAAAGACGAGGAAGAGGATATAAAGCTGGGGCTCTGAACCCAGCTCAGGCACTCCCCTTGTTGGCAAAGGGAAACCACTGAGAACTTCTGAGGATAGCCACGATCAAAATGGCACTTCAGAATGATCATACTGGGGGCGCCTGGGTGGCTCAGTGGGTTAAAGCCTCTGCCTTCAGCTCAGGTCATGATCCCAGGGTCCTGGGATCGAGCCCCACATCGGGCTCTCTGCTCAGTGGGGAGCCTGCTTCCTCCTCTCTCTCTCTCTCTCTCTCTCTCTCTGCCTGCCTCTCTGCCTACTTATGATCTCTGTCTGTCAAATAAATAAATAAAATCCTTTAAAAAAAATCTTAGAATGATCATACTGGCATTACTACAGAAAAAAACAAGAGAGGGAATGAGATTCTGTTGTCAAGGAGAAGAGACAGAACACTCTGGCAACAATGAGAAAATAGAGGCCTGAATTAAAGGAAAGGAAGTAAGGGGCACCTAGGTGGCTCAGTGGGTTAAAGCCTCTGCCTTTGGCTCAGGTCATGGTCCTGAGGTCCTGGGATCAAGCCCCGCATTGGGCTCTCTGCTCAGTGGGGAGCCTGCTTCCCCCCATCTCTCTGTGCCTGCCTATCTGCCTACTTGTGATCTCTGTCTGTCAAATAAATAAATAAAATCTTAAAAAAAAAGGAAAGGAAGTAAGACCAAAAAGTGGAATTTAAATGAAAGACATCATACAGAAGAATTAAAAGGACTTTGTGACTGATTCAGTGTGGAGTGGGGAGTCAAAGACAGATACACTTGAATCAGGGAACCCAGACATGTCAATATGCCTAACAATAAGACCAAAACCCCCAAAACATCTGAAGTCACAAGTGGTTCCCAAATTACTGACCCATCACAGCTTTACATCAGATGCTGAGAGTATATTTTTCACATACAAAAAATATAAGATTTCATAATTATCTCAGAATTTGAACTAGTCACCAAAAGTTCACTGAAGCATGTCTAGAAAAATTAACTCCTCTAAGGACAGAAAGGAGATAGGCCAGGCAAGTACTAACCAAAAGAAAGCTGGGATCTCCATATTAATATTAGACAAAATAAACTAAGGCAAAATAACATTATTAATGATAAAGATAGCCACTATATAATAAGCATTTCAACTCACCAGGGAGATTATAACAATTATAAACTAATCACAATGAATAACGTGCCTCAAAATATAAAGTAAATATTGACTGTCGGTCTAAAGGAAAATGACATGATCACCAACTTAGTAGGAGACTTTGAAAGAACTCTTCCACTGCAAAAACTGATACATGAAACAGACAAAACAAGTCAACAAGGATATAAAAAGTTTGAATAGCTCAACTGACAAGTTTCATCCAATGGACACAGAACACAGCCACTAATGACGAAAGGATACACATTATTTTCAAGCTTTAAAATTTATGAAAATAACTGCATAGAAATCTCAAGCTCCAGCACGTGAGTGTCTATGCCTTCAACTCAGTTCAAGCAGCTGACACAGACCAACTAGAGTCCCTAAACCCCGCCTCCCACGTGCCTAGGCAAGACACCCCCTCCTCTGCCATCATTCAGAAGAAACGTATGTGCTTCTCTTTGGAAATAAGTTGATTGTTCCTCCAAACTTCTGATCAAGTATCTCATCACTGAAAAATGTCTGGTAGCCATCAAACATGATTTTTGCGAACAATCCGTATGTTAAATACTAATGACTTCAATTTCTTTCTTTTAAAATAAACAGATATGTCTATTACGGTCTTCCTCCACTACAAGAAGATGGTTCTCTGTGCTCCATGGGATAAGTGCAATTCACTTTGGAGGCCAATGCGATAAAAGATTTGGAGAATGAAAGTATAAATCAAAATCACAATTCTACATTATAAAACTCTCCAGGGAAAGGAAGTAAGAGAAACATAAAATAAAAGCATAAGCGGTGCCTGAGTGGCTCAGTGGGTTAAGCCTCTGCATTCTGCTCAGGTCATGATCTGGAGTCCCAGGATCAAGCCACATTGGACTCCCTGCTCAGTGGGGATCCTGCTTCTCCCTCTGCCCCTCACCACACTAACGCTCTCTCCCTCTCCCTCTTTCTCTCAAATAAGTAAATAAAGTCTCTAGAAAAAATGAAAACAGAAAACATGATGTGCTTTATGACAGTACCAACTAATCATTAACTTTAAGAAAAGCACAGAGCTTCTATAAGGAAAAGACGATACATTTAGCAGCTACCATTTTCTTCAGTTTAAACGTTTCAAAAGGCCATATTAAGTAAAAACATTTATTTATTTATTTATTTATTTATTTATTTTTAAAGATTTTATTTATTTGTCAAGAGAGAGGGAGAGAGAGCGAGCACTGGCAGACAGAATGGCAGGCAGAGGCAGAGGGAGAAGCAGGCTCCCCGCTGAGCAAGGAGCCCGATGTGGGACTTGATCCCAGGACTCTGGGACCATGACCTGTGCCGAAGGCAGCTGCCCAACCAACTGAGCCACCCAGGCGTCCCAAGTAAAAACATTTAAAAGTGAATCAGAAATTTGTCGATATCCACCCATTTAAAATACAGTCTGTCAAATTCTTTCAACGTTCTTTAGTATCTATTTTTTAAGATAAAAACCATTTCCTGAAAGCTGTTTAAACTGAGAATGGTAAGCAAATAATCACTGATAAAACCATCTAAAATAAATATCATGTATCCCTTAAAATCTGGAACCGTACCTCAAGCAGGCCTGTTCCCTACCCCAGTCCTGACAATATACTCTATAGCTCTATTTATTATTTTCCCAGCTTCTATTTATTCAGAAAAGTAGTCAGAGCAGGAAATGGGACAAGTCAAATGATCACAATCAATCTCATCACCTTCACAACACGCTGTGAGTGTAATTAATCCTCTATTTACTTAGGGGACTTCACACCCCTTACATTAAGGCAGCGACTCCCTGCTGGCTTCCGGGGAGATAATTATGTTATACCAAGGATTGGGTTTCAATCATAATAGGCAAAAGACAAAGGAAATTGTACTTGAAGTTGACAGTTTTTTTTTTAAAGCTTTCTTGTAACTCCATCCAAAGGACACTCTTGACAAAGCTCTCCTTAGAGCACTTTCCAAGTGTGACAACCACAGTTACGCCCCATTAATCAATGTAAGCCTCTTCTCTGAATGATACAGGAAGACAATCCAAGCACTGTGACAATTCTCCATGAAGCAGAGAGTACTGGTTTACAAAACCAGACTACATCAAGCCCACCCGAACTCACCTGATCCTGTGAGCGTCCTCCAAACACCCCCGGTGCATGGACAGGCCTCAGAACAAGGAGGCGAAGCAAAGTACCGGTCTGCTCGCGTAGTAGCTAATCATACACCGTATAAAGCCCTGCCTCCAGCAAGCCAAAACCAAGGATCTGAGAAGTCCCAGAGCCAAGAACCCGGGCCCAAAAATGAGTAAGGACAGAGACAAACCTAACACCAATACCCAGTCATGGCTCCACAATGGGCTTCATGCAGGCAAACTTCCTTGTACCATATACGCAGTGTGTTTTCCAGTTCAGGGCCTGCCTATTTCACCTCTGAAAGTTTCCATCTTTTTTTACCAGAAGCCACAGTGTTAGGGTCCATGATCAAAGGAACGAGACTGATATAAAGTGAAAATCAAACAAAGCTTTATTTCACGCCAAGCATCAAAAATCAAACTGACCAGTCAGGGCTGTCTCTTATGAAAAAACGACGACAATGATTCCGACAAGGTCACTCCCAAGAAGGCCACTCCCCAGTTGGAGCCGCTCCCAAGAAGAGGCCACTCCTAAGAAGGCCGCTGCTGGTGAGGTCGCTCCCCGGGCAGGGCCGCTCCCAAGAAGAGGCCATGACGACAGCGACGATGACAGGGAGGACAACACCAATGACACAGATTCTGCTCCCCATGATGCCACTCTGACAAGGCTGCTCCGGCGAGGCCGCTCTGGAAGAAGCCTCTTCCCTGACGATGCTGCTTCTGCAGGGCCATTCACTGAGGAGGCCTCTTCCCAGACGAAGCCACTCCCTGGAATGACACAGCTCCGGTGAGGCAGCGGCTCAGGTTGCTGCCATCTAGGCCTTTTCTGCCATTTAGGCCATTCCCGCAGCGCCGCTGCTGAGGGTTGCAGTGTGTGGGTGGGGCCGCTGGCGTCGGGGCCACTGGCGTCTCCCTGCCGCAGGCGTCTCGGGCCCCAGGCATCGGGGTGCTGGTAGCGCGGGACCGCTGGCGGCAGGACCACTGGCGGCGCAGGACCGCCGGTGGCTTGGGGCTGCCCGCGGCATGGGACCGCTGGTGGTGGGACTTCTGGTGGCTCAGGGCTGCTGGCGGCCGAACTGCTGGTGTCTGGACCGCTGGCATCTGAACCGCTGGTGGCTCGGGGCGCCGGCAGCGCAGGACTGCTGGCAGCGCGGGACCGCCGGCATCAGGAATGTTGGCGTCGGGGCCGCCTGCTGCTTGGGTCCGCTGGCGTGCTGGGCGCCCCCTGGCGTGCTGGGCGCCCCCTGGAGTGCTGGGACTGCTGGCAGCTCGGCGCTGCTGGCGAGCTGGGACCACTGGCAGCGGGACCGCTCGCGGCGGGACCGCCACCGGCTCCTGCCACAGGCCTCTGACCGCTGGCGGCTCGGGACCGCCGGCAGCGCTTATAGCTCTTACAAGAGCTGTTACAGCTCTTCTTCTCCCGCCGACTCTTCTCCTGCTTCTTCTTCTTTCTTCTTCTGACAGTTCTCCTCCTCTCGCCAGCCTCGCAGACCAACATTTATGGGGGTGGTCGAGCCCCGCCACACGGGCGGCCAATTGAATCCCAATTCACCCCAGTGGGTATACAGGCGCCCCACTGATTGGACGTCTCCACTGGGCTTGCCCCGCCCCTACATCCGGGGTCCACAAGCCAGTTCCTCTGGGAGGGGCAGGCCCTTACAACAGTATGCTTTCTCTTCTGATCTCTACCTTAAGAAAATTAGCAGGAAAATATAAAGCCTTGCCAATTATATATTTATACTCTGTTTTCTTATTAAATGCACATTTTTTATTAAAATACCATAATCATGGCCACAGAGCAAGTAAAAATGATATGAGTTACGTTTCCAAATTCTCAAATATGCCAAACCTTTTGTTTTCAAGGTCTGGATTCTTGAAGATTCGAATATCTGTATGTATCAAGCTCTGGAGGGAGCTCAGCATTTCAGTAATCATTCACTACCCTTCAATACCTTTTAAACTCTTGGATAATCAAAAAACGTGCAAGACACTGAACATTACTGATATAAGTTCCAGTTCTTAGTAAAAACAAAACAAAACATGCTATCCAGGAATAGTAAAAGCTGTTAGGTAAAAACTAGGAAATCCTAAAAAAACTATGGACTTCTGTTTTTAATAATGTATCAATAATGCATCATTAATTGTGACAAATACACCTACCAATGTAAGATGTTAATCACAGGAGAACTGTGTGTGGATTATTTGGGAACTCTGTACCATGTTCATTTTTCTTTTAGAAATAATAAAACTATTCTAAAATAAAAAGCTTACCTTCAAAAAAAACAATAGGAGAAAAATTACAGATAAAGAAAACTTAATAAGCCACACACCCACATACACAGACACACACACACACACACACACACACACAACCCCCCACGAAATGTTAACATTCAGATACAGAATTCTTTCGCTAGTTTTCTCAATACATAGTTACAGGGAGCATTCACATCTTTACAAACAGTTATTTTAGCCTGAAATCTGTGGGAACATTCATAATCCTATGATTTATTGGCACATTTCTTGTAAGAGAAGCCTAATGAGAGCAGCGGTCCCCAGTGGGCCCTGATGAACTACTGGTGATGAAGGTAAAGAACCGTTTAGTAAATCCTTTCTATATGAAACCCCACAGAAGGGATACAGGTGAATGAATATTGGCATGCACTAATCTTTTCTTATGGAGATAAGATGCACTCCCATCCAGGATGAATTTGTGGATTTAATTAAAAATAAACAGTAAAACCAAAGAGCAACTTGATATGCCAGAATAAGCACCTTACCAAGAATGACTTCAACTCAAGAGAGGTTTAGCTTGCTTGAAATTATGCACAATTGTTTCTTGAAATTTCTATATGCTAATCATTAGCAGCTAATGTAACACTTGAACATTTTACCATTTATTGCAGAAGTAACTTCTCATACAAAAGTAAAACATAGCCCTCTAGGTGGCTTTATCTTCTGGTACACCTGAAATCACCTTCAGTACTGTATCTTTACTCTGAGTATCAGTGCCATGAGGCATGGTAGCAATGTCAAGGTTCTTCCTCAGCTAAGGCTCAAAATAGCATCATAGAATTATAGCAGTGTCCTCTTAAGGTGTCTGCATGCCCTGCATGTCCACTTTTCTGAGAAGGCCACTCACTTGTGACAGAGTGGGCCCTCCTGGCACCATGTGTGTGCCACCTTAGAGAGCATCCCCACTGGGATCAAGGCAACTGGACCAGGAAAAGACAGACCCATGGCCAGGTCAATCACATTCTTCCACTCAGAATTACAAGCAAGGGACTTCATAGTTTCTCTCTCCTGCAACCAGGTGCACGTGAACTCAACTGCACGACAGCCATTCTCCACGTGCATCCAGAGAGAAGGGTGGCATGGACTTGTGGGAAGGAGCAACACGAGAGACCACATGTCACCAGACAGTAAGCTGACTGCTGCACTTCTTCAGGATCTGAGCTCATGAGGACCAGCTGCCCTCGCTGCTCCTGGCTTCCAGAAGATGACCTGTAACCTCCTAATTAAACTCCTATTTTTTTGCTATAAATGTCTGAGTGCATTTGCCTTGTGTAACCAAATAGAGAAATAAGGATTTCAAATGTGGTCCTCTTACCAAAACATCATGACCCCAAGCTAACTGTGAACTCTCTTATTCACAATAAAGGGATACTACAAGGATAGATAAAACTTATCTAAATGAAAAAAGCCTCACACCCCTTCTCACCCCTCCAACACACCACAGCTACAACCAGGAAACCTGTCCATCGTGATGTTCATATGTTTTATTCCTCTACTCCTCTGCATCATGGTATCCACCCAGCTTGGAATGCATCCATTCCTGATTATTATGATGTTCATATGTGTAATAGTACTATGCAACCAGATACCATTGTTTATGTTTTGCTATTAATTTATTTCCCTTCTTTGTCCAAACTCTCTTCCATACTTCTTTTCCAGCTGTGATCCAAATGTTCCTGACTACTTCTTTATGGATATTCCTTAGAGACCTCAAATGGACATTTCTAAAACTCATCTTCCCTCCCTCTGTCTTCTATTCCAACCTATGCCTTCTCTCCACTCTTGTTTACTTTCACCAAGTATGTTAACTGGCCAAGTCAAAGTGTGGATCCCCTCTTTGATGTTTCCCCTTCTCACTCTCCCTGACATCCTGTCATTACTAAGTTCTGGCCCATCCACCCCTCAGATCTGACCAGCCTCCTTCACTGCTCACCCCCCCGGCTCAGTCTAAGCCTTCTGCCTGCATCCCCCACAAGCTGGTGAGGCTTTCTGGGTTAAGTCTAAGCTCTGCCCCACTCAATTCATTCCCTGGAAGGGGACCTGATGGCTCTTCACAGACTCTGAATCTCATCACATCACTCACCCAGATACTGCATGGCTTAACCTCCTCAGTTGCTCCGTACTCTCCCAGACAGAAGGCCAAGCATCTTTAAGTGGTGAAGGCTCCACATAAATTCCTTGGCCTCATTTCTTTCTTCTATGCCTATACCTATGCTCCATCGATCCTGAGCTTTTGAGTTCTTTAAAACAACCTTATGCTTCTGTCCCTACTGTGAAAGAGGCTTTGCTCCTGCTTCCCCATCTGCATCTGACCAACTCTTACTCCTCTTTTAACTCTCAGCTTCCACTGTTCCTTCCAGAAGCTGTTTCCTCTACCCCAAGGCTAGATGTATGGTTTCCTAAGTGCCTCCACAGCATCCACGCTTCCCTACTGCAGCCGCTCGCAGGCTACAGCACTGCGCTCCCCTTCCATATGTACTCCCCCCTACAAGAGCAGTGGGAACAAGGGGTGTCTCTCATCCACCTGAGTGTCCCCATCACCCATCTCAGTACCTAGAACATAGAGTAAGGCTTCAGAGTCAGTGGTTGAAAAAGTAAATAACTGTGCTTCTACATTCAATGGGGATGTTCTACCAGCACCTGAGTTACTGCCACACCCATGACTTTTGGCAGGTAAGTCAGGAAAAAGAGAGGGCCCAATGGAAGAGATTTATGCTGTTCCCAGGCACATGACCCTCTCCCCTACCAAAGCACGTACACAGAGGAAGCAATGATGAGGTCCTAAGTTTTCTAAAACTTTAAGATTCCAGGGCTGAAATGGCCTTATGTTCACCCACAACTGAGGAAACTAAGGTGCAGGATTTATCAAATTAGAATTACCCAGTGATAGAATGGCTTCCCTCCACTGAGTTTGTACCTTTGTAGCCAACGGACCACAAATAAGATTGAGTGGAGCAAAATATGATAAAAAGCAGTGAAAATAGTAAGTGCACCAGATGTATTAATCAGGGTAAACTATCAGTTCAATGTAAAAGGGCTAAGCACATCAAAGACATTTTTGTTCTTTTCCCTATAACCTACTACTTTTAAAAAAATGTACTAAAGAGAAAAGGTGTGATTTAACACCTTCATGACTAGCTCAAACTTAGACTAAAGACATCCAGCATTTTAGATTTTAATTTTCATTTTTTTAAAAAGAAACAACCAAAATTTTTCCGTATAGCAAAAAACAAAGTCATACTCTATTTGATCTCTCATGTTTCAAAATACACCATGCATTAAAACCGTAAGGTATCGAATTTTCTTCAGTGGGCAGATACTTCTTTTATAATGAGAAAAAAATAGTTACTTTTTAAAAAATACTAAGCTATAGGTATTATGTTATAGAGGAAAATGATTTCTAGGGTACCATTATAAGGATAAGACAAGTTACAAAACGATTAAGTGCAGTATTATTTTCACTGGTTTAAAAAAATGCACTGGAAAATAGAGGAAATATTAAAATACTAATGCGGGCTGCATTGAATAAAGTGATGAAGTGACTTGCTAAAGTCTTATGGCCAATGGGAGTAAAACACAGAACCTATTTTACAGTTCATGCTTTTCTCTCCCCACTTACATAAAAGGTTGTGAACTTTCAGAGGGTCAGAACTATCCCTGCTACTGGTAAGTTCAGCTCACCAGGAAAGAAATCAGGGAAGGGCAAAATCCACTGAATGTAGCAGAAAATTGTCAATTAAAATAAGAGGAAAAAAAAAAAGTAAGAGCCAGTGCATAATTTTGAAAGTGCTATGTTTGTTTGTTTATTTGTTTTTAATGATGAAAAATGCTCTTCAATTGGCTCTACTAGGTAACATTCAATTTAATGAAAACTGACTGTGTTCCTAAGGGACTGGGATGGGCCCAGACAGGTGCTTATTCACAGGGACCTGAAACTTCAGAGGGGGAAAGAGATTAAGCACTTAAATTATTACAAAAGAGGCAGGCATGAGATGTGCCCATATGGTCTTAAACCAAGTACTATGGGAACATCCAGGAGGAAGATGAGTGAGTCATTAATTCTTCTTCCTATAGAAAAAGCTCCCTAAAGTGAGGGCTTTTTTTCCTCTTCTCTCTCTCTCTCTCTCTCTTTGTGTGTGTGTGTGTGTGTGTGTGTGTGTGTGTGTGTGTGTTTTCCCACATGGCAGGGGTAAAGAAAACTGGTTGTCTAGATGGCCTGTCTGGGAAAACATAAAATCCAGACCCAGAAACCCGCAGACTGTCACACACCTATCTCTTAGAGGCTACATGACCTCAAGCAAATCCCTTTCTCTGGTGGCCACCTATGGAGCATCTGCGGCCCTGACCACCACAATCAAAATTTCCAGAGAAGCTTAGGGTGAAGGATGGCAGGGAGTGTTTCTCTCCAGAAAAATAATTTGCCATCTGCCACTCAGAATAAGAATATAGGACCTTCCATTTTGAAAATCTTCCAATATGCTTTAAGAGACACCAATATCACAAGTGTTGGGTCCCCACAAAATTGGGTACCCCAATAATGGGTCCGTGATTAAAGGAGCAAGACTGATACAAAGCGAAGGTCAAGCAAAGAAAGCTTTATTTCGCGCCAAGCATCAGGAATCAGACCGACTGTCTAACAGACCAGTCGGGGCCGCCCCTACATACTAACTTTTATAACTTTCCAGACTAACTTTTATAGAGCAAAGGCCATGTGGTTGGGCCTGGCCACACAGAGGTGGCCAATGAGATTGTAACACACACAGGAAACTCCATAGTGATGGTAGGTGACCAACTGAATTACAATTTACCCTAGTAGACATTTGAACCAGCCTGTCACACCTTGGTTAGGATTGGCGCCAAAAGGCTCCCAAAGGGCGGGGGCCCATACTCCTCGGTAGCTAGGAGACAGTAAGCACCCTCACTGATTGAATACCTCCACCTGGCCTGACCCACCCTTGTACTTGGACTTTGTTACTTGGGACTGGTTTCCCAGACTTGCTTTTAAATAAGTTCCCCCTGCGGGGGGCAAGGTCAATTTAAGTTTTACAACAAAATGGCAGTTCAACTGGGGTGGGGCTGCTCTGGCTGAAGAGGCCCTTACACAAGGAAAAATAACTACACAGTATAGACTACAATTTAGGATTTAACTGTTGCCTGAATTTCATTACCTCAAAGGAAGAATGACTTTGCAATCCACATTCCAGCAAGTTTTTGCTAAAGTGAATGTCTGATTGTAAACACAAAAGGAAATGCGTTTCTTTGTGCTCATTATAATTTAGAACTTGTCTGCTATTTTAAATACAATTTCAGTCTTTATTATTCTAATCAAAAACATCAAGTAGAGATTAAGGAAAATAGAGAACTATTTGAAAACATAAAAATAAGGAGCTAGATTTCACTGATAAACTAACTGTATGGGAAAGAAAGAAACCAGGTGAAAGGTGAGGAAGAAATTCATTATGAAAATCATGAATATTCACTGCAGTATAATTAACTTAAACCAAGACAGTTCGGATATTGGATATTGGAAAGCTCAATTGTGTTGTGTTTGAAAAATCAAAGATTAAATTAGAAAGTCTAATAAAATTAGGGAAATGAACAAATGTGTTATTTCAGGGAGAGAAAAAAAAAAAGCCAGACTCCACCAGAGTTAAAATATAACACACAAAATGAAAACAAGATAGCCTATTTAGGGAAAAGAAAGTTATGAACAAATCGGTAAAGTCAAAAAAATTTTTCCAAAGTAATTTGAAGAGTTCTTGCTGTCTTTCCTCTCCTGTCTCACTTCCCAATACACTATATCTCTTTGAAAAAATGACTGTTATTATAACAATTATTAGGGACCTAAGCATTGAATTTCATTTCCTGCCACTTCAAACCAAGGGAAAAAGGATTTTAAGCACAAAGGGTGGCTAATCCCCACACAGACATGAGGGCACACACCCTTCCTCGCTAATGAAACACGATCTTCTCTCTAGTTAATAAGGAATGCCACAGAGAAAAGAGGCGCTCACAGAAATGGGATCCACACAAATCTCAATGCTGTTAGGTGTTTATAAAATCCTCACCCTGAAGGGAACAAGAAAAACCTAAACCCACACAAATAGTCTATTTCAATTGAACTTTATTATGAAAACAACAGGAAATGGCAGCAGGGTACTTGATAAGCTCAATTAGCAGGAGGATGAAATGAAGTGATGACTAAAGTGCCATGATGACCTCAGGGGTTAAAGGTGCAGTTTTCCATCTGGCCACACAGAGATTGCCACCACAACCACCGCCGCCTGCTGCATGGCGGTAGGCATTATGCGAGCAGACCATCGGTTCCTCCTTATAACACGTAGAGCCCCAAGTTGTTTCTTATTTCACTCTGCATATAATTGCTTCCCCATCAACAGAGACCAAAAATAATTTCTACACAGTGGCTCACTCAGAACAAGCACTAAAGCTAAACTAAAGCACTCACTGACCAATCGCAGCAACGCAACAACGACCACGACTGTTTCTCTTTTAAGTCCAGAATGACACCACGCCATCGTTTTCTGGAGCACCTAAGAGGCACCGCCATCCAGAGCTCTATTTTTGTGCTTTCAATTAATCGTCCTCTGCTACTGAAATGGATAACGTGGGCAGAGCTGTTGAACCTCTTCACAAAATGAAAGTTCACTGCCTTTTTGAACTCCATAGGATTCCCTGACGGAGGAGGCTATGGTAAACACTTCGGGCAAGTCTTACCTATACCACATTGGTGAGTATTCCGTCCCTTAGACGCGTGTGTTAGTTACCAAGAATAATGTTATGAAGATTTGAAGGCTATCTTTTTTAATACTCTGAAGAATGGATTCTGTAAGCTAGCAGTTAGCCAATGGGATGACAGCTGATTAGGTCTGTGTCCTGTGAGGTTTGCAGAAGTGCCCACATGCACACACATATACACACACACACACTCACTCACACCCCCCACTGTAAGTAATCTACAGACACAAGTTTGGATACTCAAGGATGAAACCTTGAGATATCATATTGGACAGTCAAAAACACAGCAATGAATACTCACAACTCTCTGTCTGTATGCCTGTTTTGTAGGCTAGAACCATGCTTCCCAATAAAATTAACTTTTCACCATCTGTACCTCCTGCTGTAGCAAATTTGCCAAGCTCCCCATGTTGATCTTCTTTAAAATGTTTGGTAGCTAGATGGGGTTTCTTTTTCTTTACAATTTACCTCCCAAGCTACTTCATTTGCTTCCTCCTGGGTCAGGAGGCATTCCAGAACTGGAGGCATGTAAAATTCATAAGTAACTCAAAACTTACTTGACTTTCTGAATTCACACACAGTAGTCTGAGATGTAGAGATCATTCAGAATATAAGCGAGGTCGTTTTCCTGAAAAATTTTGTGAACATCCAGTAGACACTAAAATTGCACTTTTACCTAACGAAATTTTTTAAAAAATGAAATCATTCTTTAAAAAAAGAAAAACCTGGGGCTGCCTGGGTGGCTCAGAGAGTTGAAGCCTCTGCCTTCAGCTTGGGTCATGGTCCCGGGGTCCTGGGATCGAGCCCCGCATTGGGCTCTCTGCTCAGTGGGGAGCCTGCTTCCCTTCCTCTCTCTGCCTGCCTCTCTGCCTGCTTGTGATCTCTGTCTGTCAAATAAATACATAAAATACATAAATACATCTTCATTGTATAAATTCATCTTCATTTGAATTCTTCAAATTCATCTGAACTATAAGATCCTCCTCCTCCCTCATATGGCAGACTCTCTCCTTCTAGTCCTCTGACATGCATCTCTATGTGCTGCTTTCTTCCAGTCCCTGCCCCTGCACATGCTTTCAAGGTCCTCTCCTCAACTGGCTCCCATACCCGGGGTTGTCTTTTCTTCTCCACTCCACTTAATGGCATCTTACCCTGCCTTCACTGCCTAGCCTAAGACTTCACCCTTCAGGAAGTCTGGGCTCACCTCCTAGTGTTTGGAGCTCTTTACTGACTGCTGCAAAGAAACATGGAAAGGAAATAGCTGATCCTCCCTGGAGACTTCCCTGCTCATCTCACAGCAGCAGAACCTAAGGTTCAAGGTAGTAAGATACTCACAGGACCCAAATTCTGAACTGACCAGCTTGCAGCTACCCAAACGTTCCTGGCGCATTCTGTCGCCAACATATTTGTTTATTCCAGAGTTAAAAATGAAGTTCAAAGCAGGGGCCATGCCTTTTTCAAAAATTTTAACTATGCGGCTTCCTCACATGCAGATGGGAAGAATGCCAATAAAAACCCCATTGCTCAATTGGTTAGAGAAACAAATGTTTAGAAGGCCTAAAACTACATTTGGTTAAGTCGAGACCAGAACTGTGTCTATCAGAGTGGCCCAGGTTAACTGTATCAAATGACTAGTGTGGACCCCCATGGCAGGCCTATTTTCACTAGGAAATATGTAATGTTGAAGGCAGAGTTTGATGACAGGAGGCAGGGAATACAATCAAAACTCACAGAAGTGATGAAACCAAGTTAGCCATGTTATCCCAAGAGGAAAAAAACAAAAACAAGAAAGAACTAACTAAAGTGTAGAATTTCTTGAGCAGATTTAATTGCCAAGAGATGAAAATATCAAGGCAAGCATATGCCAATTTCTTACTTTCTCTCTCTCTCTCTCTTTTTTGGGGGACAGGGTTCAAGGAGGAGTTTACATTTATAACCACCAACTTAAAGTTTTAAAAGTTAATCCTAGGTCTCTACAAAACAACAACCAAACAAGCAAAAGAAAAAAAAAAAACACAAAAAAGTATTTACTTGAAATTTTCACAAGCTCCTCTATAGTGTGACACCCCAGAATCCTGTACTTTGAGATCCCATGCCTTACTAAAAATGCAGGATTTGGGGCAAGACCTCACAGCAAATAACAGAGTGAAGAAAAAGGGGGAGATATACTGGCTTGAAGGACAGTAGGAAAAGGAGCAAAAAGGAGACTTAAAATGGGGTGGGTTCAGGGAACAACAGGAAAAGATCATTGGGTTGGATCAGGTGGTTCAAGCAGGGAAATGGGGAAGAGGAAGCAGGTTGAATTGGGAGGAAGTGAGAGTGTCAAGGGCTGGGGTGACAGGTGTAAGAAAGATGAGGTATGAAGGCTTGAATGCAGTTGTGGACAGCAGGGATAAGAGGCCCAGCTCCAGGGATTTTTATTAAGAAAGGTATGGAAGTAAGGTCATGTGTTTAATGAAAATCCAAGGCAACCACTACCTTAATGAAATTACGTAGCTTCCCTTAGCAGACATGCCTCATGTAAGTTTGTCCTCTTGTTAAAGGCCACAGACAAATTCACATCTTCACTATCACCGAAGAAAAATAATAATTTAAGAAATGTCAAAAATAATAATTTTTTTAATTTAAAGAGAAGTTACATTTTGATTGTATGTTTTGGCTCTGATTTTCTTCAAGAAAAAAAAAGAAAACAAATACACATTAGGAAGAAACCCATTTATATGTATTTTTACACCCAAATGATATTAACATGTATCTCTGCATTCACTGAAAAGGTACCTAAGTGCCTGACATGTGCCCACAACTGTTTTACAAGTGAGATTACCAGTGCTTACTCCTCTTTGTATGTTCCCCTCTTTTCAAGATTTCCCCACAACAAACATTTATTTGTTTAACAAAAAGGTACACAACCAACCCTTGAAATACTGTTAAAGTATGCTAAAAATTTTTAATTCATATTTAAATTCTCTTTAAATTGTAGTTTTGAACAACTAAGAAGCAATATTTAGATCAGGTAATTCTAGAAAATCGCATGCAAGGCAGTTTTGAAAGGGAAAGTTGTGTGCTCTTGGAAAGCTGTGTTTTTATGGTATGTCTCATTCAAACTATTTTCATAGTATGCTATGTGACCAAAAAAAAAAATTAAGAGATAACTAGGCTACTGGCAGTTGACAATCTAGGAAAATGAGTACATTTAAATCATCCTTTTCCCAACAATGTGTATTGTTACCCCAAGGTCGTACTTGGGTCTCTTTTGTTCCCACTAAATCACCATAGACAATTACAGCCACATAGACAGGAGACTTGTGAGGCACGCAGGTTTTTTTAGTCTCTTTTTTTTTTTAATTTATTTTCAGCATAACATTATTCATTATTTTTGCACCACACCCAGTGCTCCATGCAATCCGTGCCCTCTCTAATACCCACCACCTCGTCCCCCCAACCTCCCACCCGCCCCCCGCCACTTCAAACCCCTCAGATTGTTTTTCAGAGTCCATAGTCTCTCATGGTTCACTTCCCCTTCCAATTTCCCCCAACTCCCTTCTCCTGTCTAACTCCCCATGTCCTCCATGCTATTTGATATGCTCCACAAATAAGTGAAACCATATGATACTTGACTGTCTCTGCTTGACTTATTTCACTCAGCCTAATCTCTTCCAGTCCCGTCCATGTTGCTATAAAAGTTGGGTATTCATCCTTTCTGATGGAGGCATAATACTCCATAGTGTATATGGACCACATCTTCCTTATCCATTCGTCCATTGAAGGGCATCTTGGTTCTTTCCACAGTTTGGCGACCATGGCCATTGCTGCTATAAACATTGGGGTAGAGATGGCCCTTCTTTTCACTACATCTGTATCTTTGGGGTAAATACCCAGTAGTGCAATTGCAGGGTCATAGGGAAGCTCTATTTTTAATTTCTTGAGGAATCTCCCACTGTTCTCCAAAGTAGGCTGCACCAACTTGCATTCCCACCAACAGTGTAAGAGAGTTCCCCTTTCTCCACATCCCCTCTGACATATGTTGTTTCCTGTCTTGCTAATTTTGGCCATTCTAACTGGTGTAAGGTGGTATCTCAGTGTGGTTTTCAGTCTCTTTTGTACTGACTACTCTTTCTTTCAGGCTGTCCACCACTTATCTAACAGCTATCAGCAAAGAAGAAAACTGGCCTTGCTCTTGGCTGTCATGTGGCCAGTGGCCAGAAGCCTTTGGGACTCAAAGCACCTGGCTCCCATGGGGCTTTATCAGGTTGTGCACTCTGCACATAGCACATAGGTATAAAAAAAGGCCTTAATCAGAGGACATTTTTCCTGCTCAAAGGCACTGGAGGAAAGAGACCAATTTTAGCCAGTTCACCACCTGGTCCAAAGCAGGAAAAAAGGAGGTGCCTTGCACAGTACCCACAGTGACTGTTTTCATTACAGCAATGCCCCAACAGGCCTTTCCAAGATGCTAAGTCTCCAGAGTTAGGGATTCTCCAGATCAACCAGTCTTTACTTAAGCCAGCTGTAACCATGGAAGAAAGGCTTCTGGGACTCAGATTTCTTGTTCACTCATGAGGGCAGTTTAAAATTAGTATCCTGGTATTGTAAGTGACAAGCGCCATGAATGTATTACCTCAAGGAAAATGATCATATAATAACAACACAGAGAAACATAATGACAACATAAAGAAAAATACATATGCTAGCAACAAGCAGGTGGACAATAAGCAGTATTTAACACATTCTCTGGCTACTCCTTCTCCAGCTTTCCTTTAAAGAGAAGGCAAACTGGGGAACCTGGGTGGCTCAGTTGGTTAAGCGTCTGACTTTTGATCTCAGCTCCCGTCTTGATCTCAGGGTTGTCAGTCCAAGCCCCACACTGGGTGCCAAGGTGGGCATGGAGCCTACTTCAAAAAAAAAAAAAAAAAAAGAGAGAGAGAGAGACAGAAGGAACAATGTCTGGAAGAATAAACCTTCTTAACATTCCAACACAGTTAACAAACAGAGAAGGATTTCAAACAGCTAACAAACATACAAAAAAAAGTTTACACTTCTGGATAAGGGAAATGTACAGTAAAAGAATGAAATACCATTTACCACCCTCCCATTATCCACTCTCTTTTCTAGACCTGAAACCTGATAACCACAACTGTTAGTATTCCACAAGAAAAAGGGAATTCTGCTGTTTACGCAAGCTAGATCCAGTATCAACATGGTTGTATCTCACACAATGCTACGTCAAAAAAAAAAAAAACCACAAAAAACAAAACAACAACAAAAATACCAACAACAAAAAACCAACAATAACAAAAACCAAGGTGCAAAAAGATATCTAAAGTACACCATTTAGACAGATTTTCCAAACTATGAGAAAAGGTTTATAATAATGATGAATTCATACAAACATGTACCAAAAAATAGGGAAATATGCAAAAAAATGATATATATCTCCTTCAGCAGTAGTGGTTGGGAAAAGCGCTGAGGGAGAAAAAGTCAGAAGAGGTGCCCACTGTTTCAATTCCTACAAAATGTTCACTGTTTGAATATTTGAATCAAAACTATCCAAATGAAATATAGAAAAAATGTTAACATTTCTTAAATTTAGGGGATGAGCATTATTTGTATTTTTCTATTAGTTTAGAAGATTATGTTTTCTCAAAGCTTTTAAAACAGGAAAGTACAGGGGCACCTTGGGTGGCTCAGTGGGTTAAGCCTCTGCCTTCGGCTCGGGTCATGATCTCAGGGTCCTGGGATCGAGCCCAACATCAGGCTCTCTGCTCAGTGGGGAGCCTGCTTCCCCCTCTCTCTCTGCCTGCCGTCTCTGCCTACTTGTGATCTCTCTCTGTCAAATAAATAAATAAAATCTTAAAAAAAAAGAAATTTTAAAAAAAGGAAAGTACATTAAGTCAAAGGAAAAAAGGAGATGCAAATTCCACCAGGAATCAAGAAGAGACATCATTACAAGTTATAGATATTGAAAGGATAAGGGAAACTTACAATATGTGTATGTGACAGCTTAGATGAGATGTCTCAAAGAATTTCTATTACCAAAGGTTACATAAGAATAGGTGATGTAAACAGACCTATATATATTTAAAAAAACTGATTTGTACTTAAAGGCTTCAACAATTAAAACAACAAAACCAAAAGAATACCCCCAACCAAAAGTAATTCTTAGTGAATTTCTACCAAAAATTTAAGAAAATATTACATCAATTCTTCTTTCGCAAAGGAACACTTTTAAACTCAATGTTATGAAGTCAGCGAGCACACACTCCCGGGGCGCACGCAGACACCCTGGCCCACGTCCGCCAGGCCACGCCAGGCTGCGCCACACGCGCTGGCCCCGCCCCTCCTTAGTCACTCAGCGGAGGCTGCGCAGGCCGGAGCTGGTCTCCGCGGGAGCTGGTCTCCGCGGGAGACTGACTGGTACCTGGGGAGGCGCAAGGGGCAGCGGCAGCGGTGGCAGGAGCTTGAGGCGCATTGGCTGAAGTAGGGCTGAGGTAGGGCTTTGGTCAGGCACGGGGAGGGGAGGGGGGCGGGTCCCTGAGGACTCCGCGGATGGTGTTTCTCCTCCGATGGGTGCCGCCTTCGGCTTTGCAGGGCCTGGCAGGGGTACAGCCCATCCATGACCTCCCGGGCCGGGGTACAGCCCATCCATGACTGTGGCGACAAGAATAGCCCGATCAGGTACCTTCTCGGAGCTGAGGGGGTGGAAGTGGAGGGAGGGCTGGGGGCAGCAGGGGCCTGCAACAACTAGTCTTCAAGGCCACCCAGGGCGGGGGGCGGGGGGGAGGCGCGCGCTGCTACAATGGAGATCCTGGGCGTGGGGGAGGCGGCAGCGGCGTCGGCGGCGTCGGCGGCGTCTGCATCGTCGGCATCCTCTGCTTTGGTGTTGGCGGGCGGTGGCAGTGTTGCTCCCACTCGAGGCTGGCGGCTGTACGCGCAGCAGCCCGGGCGGCTCCTCCTCAGTGGCCCTCCGCCACCGCCACTTCTCCCACGCAAAGGGAGATTTAACCAGGTGGGGTGGGAGGGAGGGCGGGAGCCTGGGAGGGGTGAGGGAAGGAGCCCGCCCACTCCCCGCGGCGGACCTCGGGCTGCCCCTGTGCACTCCCTCCAGATCCGGCTGGCGGCTCCCCTGCCAGGGGCCCCCCAGCCCCACGCTCAAGTCCACAAGTCCACCGGCTTCCTGCGAAATCCACGGCCTTTCCCGGGCGCCACCGTCGCCGCCGCCGGCTGTGCGAGGCAGCACAGTCCCCGCCCAGAGGTTGCGGGGTGCCAGTGGGGGCGCCCTGTGCACTCCCCCAGTCCCTGTTTTGGGTCCCTGGAAAGGGTGGGTTGGTGGTCGCCCTAGCGAAGTTTCCAGCCCAACTCCTAAGAACTTGAGAACTTTACCAGTGAAGAGCAAAACCAAATTCAAGTTTACATCTATTGTGTTGCTGGGAATAATTATCTTCTAATGAAATGTATTTCAGTTTCTACATGTTTCTTACAAAAAATCTGACTTACCAACTTTTTGGAAGCATGTGGGAGGTTTTGATTTTAAAAACCATAGAAATGTTTGAAGTTTGTTCAAGAGTTACAGATGACAGTGACTTTCCGATTTTCAACAAATATATTAAATTAATAAAGATGAAATATTTCAGGAACAGGATACTTCTCCATTCTCTTTAAGGGTTTTCATGTGATTTTTTGAGGTCTCTCGTTGAGTAAGATGTGAACACAGATTTCCAAGATATGAGGACTTAAAACTCTTAAAAGCTGGGAAAAATAAAATAAGCAAGAAAATAAGCAAGTAACCAGAAAAGTAAAATAATTTTGGCCAGTGGCAAGTGTTTTGAGAAGTCAGAGCAGAATGTGAAACTACAGAGGGTCCAGAACCTCTTTCTAGACAGTGTTAAGGTACACATTTTTTTTTTTGAGCAGCACGCCATCTCCTTTCTTTAGGGGCAAGGGATAGTTACAGTTACTTCTGTAGGTTATTACTGTAGGCTTTGCCATTTAGCTCATTGGGTTGGGGATAATGTAAAGTTGAAACCTTTGTGTAGAGGCTAGTCTCCTTTTCCTTAATTGCCTGCCATATCCTGAGGCCAGGCCAGCTAACTTGTCAGTGTATCCTGTTAGTTACTGGGATGGGAGGTTGGAGTGCATTCCTCATGTGGCGTAGGCTTCTCCTGTGCTCTGTCAATGCTGAAGAAATTTCAAGATTAATAAAAGCTATTTTGGTAAATGGCATCTACTTGAGGAAGTTGTCAGCACTAACTCAGTTTGTTAGAACTTCAGGTAATAGTGGTTCCCTGAATGTCCCCTTTGCAGTCTGAACTGAAACATGCTGCAGTCTTTTGGCTCTCAGTTTCTCTTTGGCTCTGTCACCAGGGCCTTTTTGGTTGTGGTGTCTTCCTCCCCATGGGTAAGTTCCCTCCTTCTTTTTAAGGTAAGGAGGGTTTTGTTTTTGTTTGTTTATTTTTTAGGGCTTATTTATTCTCTTAAAGATACTTGTTTCTTTGAGAGAGTCTCCATGGGGTCAGGGGAGGGCAGAGGGACAGAGAGAGAATGTCAAGTACACTCTGCACTGAGCCAGGAGCCAGACAGAGGGCTCCATCCCAGGACCCTGAGATCATGACCTGAGCCAGAGTCAGGAGTTGGATGCCTAACCCACTGAGCCACCCAGGCACCCCTTTAAGTAAACTTTTTGAACCACAGCATATATACAGAGAAGTGCATAGATCATAAGCAAAAGGCTTGAGGAAACTTCACAAGGGGAACACACCATGTGACTTGCACCCAGGACCCCAGAGTCTATGATAAACCTCTTGACAATCATTTCAGCCACTGTTCTTGACTTCCATTGCTGGGGAGCTGTTGTGCATGTTTCTGAATTTGGTGTAAGTGGAGTCATCCAGTTAGATGCACTCCTGGGCCTGCCTTACGGAGAGTCATCCATGTTTGTGTGCGTAGTTGTGAGTTTACCAGTGCTGCTGTTTCATCCTCAGACTATTTTAGAGCTCCACTCTGCATGTATACCCTTACACATTCTAGAAATAGGATATCTCCTTGGTATCTTTTTATTACCTGCATCCTTGAACACAGGTGTCTTTCGGCTGTGTAAATTCACACATCATTGGGTGTAAAGATCAAGCCTGGTGTGTGGAACTCTTTCTACAGCATATAATCAGAGTAAGCTTTTGCCTCCTCAGTTGTAGTGTTTTATTAGTCGTTGCTATTTCAAGTCATTGGTGAAGTAGATAGAAAATGCCTGCTTTCAGGGAACCGAACAGATGTTGGAAAGCTGATACAAAAAGGTCTTCAGTGGTGGGAGGTGCACCCTTGGAATAAATGAGTCCATAGGAGAGATAGTTGGTCTGTGTGGGTACATTGGGAAAGGCCTTACTGAATCTGGGATTTATGATTCTTTGAGGTCATTTGTTGGGCAGGCCGATACAAGTTAGTTGTTTGTTTCCTCCTCCCTCCTTTTCAGCTCTTCCTTCACTTCAGAGGTCATCCACACTTTTCTACTTCTCCCCACAGGCTGGTAACTCTCATTTACTGTATAATAACCATCACCAGCCTTATGCATCCATGCTCAAGGCAGGCAAATCCAACTTTCTCTGCTTGGTCCACTTAAATGACCTCCTAGTTCTCATTGCCTTTAAAACAAAGTCCAAATGCCAAGCATCACAAGGGGCTTCTGATTCAGTCCTTTCGTGTTCCTTTAGGATTTCTGCAAGCAGACTGCCACCAAACCCCATCTGCCCTCGACATATAGGGGGTGTGTGTTTTCTGCCAAACTGCTTGTGTCCTGGGATTGGAACATGATACCTCATTTCCATACCTTCACACCTTCTCTTCCTCTGGATTTTCTCTGAAATGCTTTCCCTCACTTCTGTGTCCTGCCTCACTACCATTTGGACGCCTAGATGTCTCAGGAAGCCTTTTCATCACTCCAGTCAACTGTAGCTCATCTTTGTAACACCTGAATTGTATTTTTATTTGCTTGCCTGACCCTCCACATCATGTATATCTCATTTAACACTTGAACAAAAGTTTTATTTGATCACTTGTTATGTTTTACCTTTTTTGAGGGTAGAACCTTTTAAAAACAAAACAAAACAACATAATAATTTTAATTTGAGAGAGGGAGGGAGGGTGGGGACAGAGGTAGAGAGAGAGTTTTAAGCAGTCTCCATGCAGACTCTGAGCCCCATATGGGGCTCCATCTGATGACCCTTGATCATGAGCGCCTGATGCTTAACTGACTTGAGCCACACAGGTGCCCCCGAGGGCAGGACTTTTCTTATCACATCTTTATTTTTCTTAGCCATGTAGTACAGTGCCTGGCACTGACAGGGGCTCAGTAAATGTATATAGAATAGTTGAAGACGAGTTTCATCTTAAAACTGTTCCATCCATTTAAAAGTTTTATGTAATAAGTAAGCTTTCATATTAGAGCTTGAATCCTGTGTGTGTAGTGTTACTAGTTTAGGGGAAAGTTGTCTTTATGAAGTGTGTCCTTAAAAGTAATACACCTGTTTTTCTCATTTTGTTTTTCTCACCATGGGCTGGAAATTAAACCCAGAACTTGAGTCTTGGATGCTGTAGGCAGTGCGTTGAAAGTACTTCCTGGAGTGGTTTGGCACTTCAGAGCATGAGCACATTGACCTGAACAAGAACTCTGATGATTCCTAATCCTTTTTGGTTGTCCATTTGGTTATTTAAGTGGCCGAGAAAGTCTTAAAAGTCTGCTAAGGAAGCGGAGATCAGTCATGTGCAAAATCAGTTTTGAGGAACTAGATGGGTGTGCATGTAACCTGGTGTCTAAAGGCAGTTTAAGAATGGGAACAGAACATGTTGGGTATCGGTGGAGGGGTTATGCTGTCCATTGTGTAAGTTCTCTTGTGTTTATATACCTATAAGTTGGAAGTTGTACATGGAGTATATTCTGTTGAGGACTGTGTATTAATTCTGTTAAATTGAAGCCTTGACTCATCCACTTCATGTATTTAGCTTTAATTTCAGTTCTATGCAGTGATTGACTGTCATGTCAAAGAAGAATTGTCAGTAAAGGCAATGCAAGAAAACTGCAGTGTTAGAAATCAGGAATAGTTGAAATCATAAGGTAAACAAGTGAAATTTTAATTTTTTGTAGGATTAGATAATGCTCTTTCCCTCCCTTTCTCATTTTAGAAAAACTATTTAAATGATCCTTTGGTTGAGAGAAGAGACTGGTAGAAGGGATATGTTAAGAAAAAAAAAAGAAACTAAAAAAATCTTACTTAAAACTTTATATTAAGAGCATTCACAATACATTTTAAGATGAAGTTGCTTTTGTGGGGAACAGGAAATTAAAGGGGATGTAGGATACCAGTTTTATCAGCCTGTATTGGATCTTAAAATCTATCGAGTACTTGGTAGTTAGGGAGAAAATAAACCTGATAACTGTTTTCTGAGAAGACATGAGATTTCCTATGTAGGGTAGAAGGTTTATACACTGTTCATTCTTTTCTAGAACTAAAAGTTGTTGAATATCATAAGTCTGCCAGAATATTCCAGGTCTCAAGAAATAAAAATTCAGCTTAAAACAACCTTTAGTCGAAACCAAACCATTCTGTTGTCTTGGGGTGCCTGGGTGCCTCAGTTGGTTTAGCATCTGCCTTTGGCTCAGGTCATGATCCTGAGGTCCTGGGATTGAGCTCCACATTGGGCTCCCTGCTCAGAAGGTCTTACTTGGAGGGAAATGGGACAATTACCCAGGGGGATAGGAAGTAGCTACCATAGTAAAACCCCTTTGTAACTGGGTTAATACCCATGTGTTCACTTCAAATTTCAAACTTAATAAGCATGAAGGCTGGAACTCTGTTTATCTGGTACTACCCAAGCCTCTTGTAATTTTTTTATCACACGAAGGAAAGAGATTATCAGCGCATTGGTAAAATTTAAAAATAACTAATGTATTTGTAGGGTATTTTCCTGTATCATTCCATATAGTCCCGATTCTCCTTTATTTTGGTTGTGAAGATGGTAATACATGCTTAGAAGAAGTTAGGGGACAAAACAACATAAAGGTCACTTTTATTCTGCCCATGTGGAATTATTCTTATTTTATGAATTTATTTGTTTATTCCCTGGACCACAAGTATTTGTATAACTATAGTTTTCCAGGTGCTGTTTAATATGCTAGTTCATTGAATTTTGTGCTATAGGTTGTAGTTCCATGTAGGAATGGGGTTATCGGGCAGAGTATACAAGACTAATTGAGTCTCTGGTTTGAAAGACATCAATTCTGACCTGTTGATTTTCTATGGTTCATTTTGCGTTTTTCTTCTCTAAGGAAATTTTTGTGATCACTTCATAGTTTTAGAGATTCCTTTTTGTAGGAAATAAAGCTAACATCCACTTTCCAGTTTTCTTTTTTTGTTTTGTTTTACTTTGGGAGAGAATGAAAATATGTCTTGGGATTCTTAGTATCTGTGGCGTGATTAACTTTGCCAAAGTCTTTCATGAAAAGAATAAGTATATAGGGCAATCCACATTTAATGTTTTTCTACTAAATTTAACGTTGTGATTCTCCAACTTTCCTATGTATTGGAATCCCTTGGAATGCTTGTTGAAACACATTGCTTGATTTCCGGCTCTACCCACCACCTTCTGGGGTTTTTTTATGAAGTAGGTCTGGGGTAGGGCCTGTGAATTTGCATTTATTTCTTAGAAGTTACTAGGTGATATTAGTGCTGCTAGTGCTGGTCTAGGGAGCACTATTTGAGAACTATTGGTTAGATGAACTTCAATTCGAAAGAGAAGCCAGCCATGTTTCTTAATGAAACTGGAGATAGTTTTGATGTTATAGAAAATTGATGTCTTGGCATTTCACAGGGAATTTAAGAGAAGTGATCTCCATTCATGTTTTTATTTATTTATTTATTTATTTATTTAAATGATTTGATTTGTCGGGGGAGGTGGGGGAGAATGAGGAAGCACAAGCAGGGAGAGCAGCAGGCAGAGGCAGAAGCAGGCTCCTGGCCAAGCAGGAAGCCCCATGCAGGACTCCATCCCAGGACCCTGGGATCATGACCGGAGCTGAAGTCAGTTGCTTAAGTGCCTGAGCCACCAGGCATCCCTACATTCATTTTTTTAACTTAGAGCTGGAATTAGAGGCGATTTCTTAATAAATATATTGTGTGTAGTAGAAGAGCACTTATCAATTGGGGAACATATCAACTAAATTTTTATCTTCCACATTGAAAAGTCAGATATTGTCTTGGGCTATTAATATGTGTGTTGGATTTCAGATACATGTATTGTAAAAGGCTATTTCTTTGAAACGTATGTTAGAACCAAGTTTGACAGTCCGTAAACTAACATTTCAGTAGAATGTTGGCCAAAGAATATGAATAGGTAGTTAATCAAAGAACAACAAATTAAGTCAGGAAACATGAGAAATGTATAACTTCTATTACTTCAATACAAAACAACATTTTTGACAAGTTAAATTTTAAAGACTACAAAATTGTTAGTGTGTCTAGGAAGAAGTGGACATTGTAACAGAGCCTTGGTGGCTAAGATAAGCTGCTTTAAATTTTCTGAAGGTCAGTTGGTAGCAATTCCTTTAAAAATATTTGTAGCTCGTGACCCAGCATTTTCACTAGGAATTAGTGTTCTCTGCATATACATTTTCTGTGTAAATACATTTGTTGCATCATTATTATAACAAAAAATAGCTGCCTGGCCAATGTACTCATTCAATGTTGGTAGTGTGCTTTGTGAGGGGCAGGTCTTTTGCTAAGACCACAAGGGTCTATGGCCCAAAAAGTGGAGTTTGATAGTAATTCTTGCTGCAAGTTAAAAACAAACAAACAGGGCGCCTGGGTGGCTCAGTGGTTAAAGCCTCTGCCTTCGGCTCAGGTCATGATCTCAGGGTCCTGGGATCGAGTCCCGCATTGGGCTCTCTGCTCAGCAGGGAGCCTGCTTCCTCCTGTCTCTCTCTGCCTGCCTCTCTGCCTACTTGTGATCTGTCTGCCAAAAAAAAAAAGAAAAAAAAATCTTTAAGAAAAAACAAACAAAACAGCCTACATAGAGGTCAGGGAATTGATACAAAACTATGCAGTAGTTACAAATATTTTGCAGCTCTTAACAATGCCTGCTTTACTTGTAATACGGTAAAACTGGAAATGACCCAAATGTCCTTCAGTAGATGAGTGGGTACATCCATACCAGATGGAATACTTCTCAGCAATTAAGAAGGAACAAACCTTGGATGCATACAAAACTGGTGTGGATTTCAAGGGCATGATGCTGAGTGAAAAAAGCCAATCTGTGCAGGTCTCACACTGTAGGCAGCCACTCACGCTTTTGTTATCACAAAGTTAGATTAGCAGTCACCAAGGGTTAGGGCTGATGAGGTTGTGGGGGGTGGGTGGTCGTGACTGGAAAGAGCTACTGAGAGGGAACGTTTTGTGTTGATGAAATCTAATCTTGATTGTGGTGGTTGTTACCTGAATCTACACATGTGATAAGGTGACCTAAAATGGTACACATGCGTCCCAATGTCAGTTTCTTGGTTTTGATGTACTGTAATCCAGAGGATGCAACCCTGTCTGGAAAATGGGGTGCAAATTATATGGGACTTCATACTGTTTTTGTAACACTCTGTGAATCTGTAATTATTTCAAAATAAAATGTGAAGTTTTAGAAAGAATATATAATAAAAGGAAATGTTTACAGTATTAGAATAAAACAAGTTTCAAAGTAATAAAACATATGATCCCACTTTAATATTTCATATCACTTAATTTAGTATATTTACCTGGAAGTAATGAGTGATCAAAATATTCTGAGCAGTAGCATGGTGGATTCTTTTGGATTCTTTTGTGTGTGTGTATGCTTCTCTATAATTTCTACAGTTTACATGAGTTGATATCACTTCTGTAGTTTGTAGAGCAGTCTTCATAATAAGTTCCAAAAATCTAATTCTGGAATGTTGAAATTTAAATAACATTTACATTGAGATTGTAAAGTTTTGTTTATATTGGTTACACCAAGTTAGCATTTAAATAGCTATTAGCTGAGATTGGAGAGTATATTTATCCTCTAAAACATTTGTGTATGTAAATTTAAAGCTGTTTTTTGCTCTTCGTATTACAAATGTCCTGTATGGTGTTCTGACTCCCCAGTGTTGTCCAATGTAAGTATATATATTGCAGGCCACATGAAATTTTAAGCTTCATTAACCACAGTGAGAAAGTAAAAAGCAGCCGAAATGATTATTTTTAAAGATTCTCTTTTATTTTTTGTCAGAGAGAGAGAGAGAGAGAGAGAGAACGTTCTCTCGCACCCAAGAGCCCGTATACCCGTGCACAAGCGGGGGGACGGGGCAGGCAGAGGAGACAGGGCAGGCAGAAATGAAGCAGGCTCCCTAGTAAGCAAAGAGCTGGATGTGGAATTTGATCCCAGGACCCTGAGATCATGACCTGAGCTCAAGCTTAATTAATTGAGCCACCCAGGTGTCCTTTGGTGAAATCATTTTTAAGAAATTTAGTTTGTTTAATCAGTTATATCCAAAATATTATCATTTCAGTATGTAATCAGTATAAAATTGCAGTGAGATATTTTACATTCTTTTTATCATACTGTAATAAAAATCATACTGATGTGGGAAACAGAAGCAGAAGAAAAATTATTAAATTTCCTTACCTCCTGACAAGCCCTTAAAACAGGCAGAGTGACTCTCCTCTAGGGACTCAACTAACCCCACCTTAAGGCTTTGCTAAGGGCAAAGGGCAGTCCTAGCCTGACCAACCCCCTACCCCTAACCAGGGCCCTGTAAGTACTTTAACAATTCCTTTGGAAACTTTGTCTCTAAACCTCAAAGATAGTGCTGACAATCACTCCCAAGCATATGGCCTACTGATAGACTTCTAAAGGGTCTCACTAAAAGATTTTACTACTGGTAATGAATAACCTTTTCCCCAAACAATAGCTAGCCCATCAAGGTCCTAGAAACCTTGCTTCGAAAATTCCTTAGAGACTGACACCATCCCTAATCCCCTCCCCACCTTACAAGTATGTAATAGACGACTCCTGACAACCCGGGGCAGCATCTCTTCCTGCCCACAGGTACTGTCCCCGTGCTTTAATAAACCACCATTTTGCACCAGAGATGTCTCAAGAATTCTTTCTTGGTCGTCAGCTCCAGACCTCATCCCAGCGAACCTTACCTATGTTCTCGAAGTTCATCATTTGGAGCCCAACGTGGGGCTGTGAGTCTTTACATTCGGACTCTGAGCTTTGGTGCAAAATTGGTGAGTAGTTTCTCACTTCTTCCTTTACTCTCACTTCAGGGCTTTTCAAGGAGTATGGTCTTACTGGAACACTTGCATGTCGATTGCTCAGGCTGTAATCCTCTAGCCCGTGGCTACTCCACGGGGAAGAAAACGTCTGACTTTTCGCTGGAAGTTAGTACCCTGGCTGGAATGGTAATAAGACCCAGAAACTTGATGCCCTTTCTTACATAAAGTTGTCTCTCTTGGGCACAGGACAGCCACCTAAGTCACCAGGAAGGACAGCTGCCAATCTTAAGACTCCCATGTGAGGTTTCTTCCTGATTGATCTAATGTGATCCCCTCCACACCCCTGATCTAGCGACTTCTGGCCATGGGACCTCCACTGGGAGCCGGTGGGAAGCAGTACCCGATTGAATTAAAATGCAACCAGGGATCATTTCCCAGGGAAGTGGGCTGTAAGGACCACATGTGTTGGAATGTCACACAGACCGTGATGGATTTCAGTCTTTACTGTTTCACGTCAGTGTCTTCTCCAAACTACTTAAAGCTACGAAATTGGGTAATTTCCCCTTGCCAAATATTTTTTTGTTTGTTTCCCATGGGTTAAAAATGGCAGGGCAGTCACACAACTTTTAGAGTATAGGATGGCACAATATCCTAGTCCATTCACCGGGCACCCCTCTGTAGCCCAGGATGCGATGGGGAAGAAGAGGGATGCTGACACCCTTCCAGGGCCTTTTATGGCAGGAATGCCTTCCTGGGAAGGTAGAATGGTGATCAATAGCGATGTCTTGAGGGACGCCTCTGGTGGCTTTTGACACACGGGCACCTCTGACATATCCTGCGTGGGACGCCACCCAGGCGTTGAGGGGATTTGGTAATGGACCTTCTTTACTTTTCTGGGAACATGGCCTCAGTAGGCTTCTTTGGTCCCAAGGACTCTACCGTGGGATGCCTTTTAACCCACTGGAAATAATTTGGATTGCAAAACTTAGGAGAGGACCAAGATCCTGTAACACTGTATGGCCTCAGTGGGATCTATCCATTAGATCTCCTCTGCAGGAAACAGGGTGAATGAACCTAGGGTACCTTTATTGCTCATGCCTAGGCCTTCATTGCTCTACACCAGGACCCCAACCTAAGGGCCTTTTGCAGAATGTGTTTGCCTGAATGTGTCAGCTAGTAAACTGCCTCCTGACATATTGGGTGATAATTATGTAAATAAGCCTTCTAGTAAACGCAGGTTGCTGGGCCACCCCTAGGAAAGGGGACTCTGACTTTATCTCTCTCTGTTTCTCCTAATAGATGTGGGGGCTTCTCCTTTACTCATTTCCGTGTTAATGGCTATAACTGGAGCCCACTAGGGTTAGTCTAACTCGAGACAGAGACTTTGAGGAATATTCCCAGGCAGCTGCCAATACTCCCTTTGTTTCGGGGAAATTCCCTGTTTTCTCTGGCCGGACATGGACTGCTTAACCCCTCCTCCCTTCCTGGCGGGAAAACATGGCTTCTGCTCCTCTGTTGGAGCTGATGAGCTCTAAAACCGGGAATCCTTTCTCTGCTCCTGGCAGCACTTTGTTTCTTCTGTCTCCCCCTTCTCCTGCTTCTGCACCAGCTGGGGTGCGGCCTGCATAACTGGCTTCCAGACTATCCTCGGTGCTTCCTGCACTATGGCTTCTTCTCTCTTCACTGTCATGGAGGAAGAAGAGCACCCCCTGGACCTAACAACCCCCCACTCCAGATCTTCCCACCCGTGTCTCAGGTAAACATTCAAAGTGGAGTGGGACCAGGTCAAATGTAAATCATGGTTTATTTTTAAAATTTTGGAAGTCACATACAACAGAAAACCTACATCCAAAATGGAAAGGTCCATACAGGGTCATACTATGTACTCCCACTGCGGGAAAGCTAGAAGGACACTCTTCATGGGTGCATATATCTAGAATAAAACCTGTACCTCCTTCACAGGAACCCAGTGAGCAAATTAATGTGCCTTCTTACTCCTGTGAGCCCATAGAAGACCTCAAACTTCTCTTCAAACAAAAATGAAGGTTGTAATTCTCTTTATCTTCCTTTCACCTATCTTAACTGACAGTTCCTTTCTTCAGTGGGCACAGCATTATGCTGAACTACATAATCAAACAGATTGTTGGATATGTGGAATTTTGCCTATGTCAAGTACATCCAGGTTACCCTGGTGTGTTTTGCCTTTATAGGGCACTGATTGGCATTCTCTGCAGGATTATATTTCAGATATAATATATGGAGACAGTATGTCCCAGGATAAATCTCTCACTAATCAAGATGTTTCTTCCTGGCCCGTGCTCAGTGAAACATGGAGTTCACCAGGACATGACCAAACTTTTTCATACTCTCAAACTATTAAAGTCCTAACTGACCTTACAAGCCCACAAATTAATACCCTCCAACTAGGGCCTAAGCCTAAGCTACAAAACCCTCCTTATCGCTATACCAAGGATGGCGTATATCAAATCTGGGATACATATTTTTGGGTCATACCCACCATTGGACAGCTCAGTCGAAAGGCAGTTTTATGCCAGGAACAAAGAAATCATACATACAATACTTAGGCAAATAACACAGGACATCTAGGATGGCTATCATTAGAAATGTGTTCCCAGATAATAGTACTTCAGGCTACTGACTGGTTTGCTACTGATTGGGTAAGGCGACCTGGCATTAGATGGCCAGCTCCAAATGGAACCCACTGGATATGTGGAACTAACCTGTGGCCCTGGCTTCCTCCAGGGTGGATAGGTCACTGCACCTTAGGGTTTGCCTGAATTCATGGGTGCAGTACTAAAATCATCACTACTCCAGCTAATCTCCCACTTTAAAGCAAAGATGGACACGATCTGTTTTTAAATGGTATGATCACTTCACATCCATTTTTGCTCCATCTGTGGGACCAGAGGATCTCATTTGGCATGTAGAAGCCCTTAATAAATATACTGCAAAGGCACTCAGTGATTCACTAAATAGTGTCTCCTTACTTAATATTGAAGTTTCACAGCTGCGCAAGGCAGTCCTACAATATAGGGTGGCCTTAGAAGTCCTGACAGCAGCATAGGGTGGCACGTGTGCAATTAGCAAAGCAGAATGTTGTGTGTACATCGTAGAATATCACAGAAATGTCACAGGACTAATAAAAGATAAGAATACCCGGATTGAGGTTCTGCAGGATCCTTCTCTCTCTCTCTCTCAGTGATTGGTTAAGTTCCTGGTTTAAAGGAGGACTATGGCCAACAATTAAATATCTCCTTTTTGGACTTCTCATTCTTATGGCCTTAGTAATATTAATGTGTTGCCTTGTTCGGTGTTTCTCTGCTTGGTGCCGAGACTCCATTGCTGCAATGACTTCACGGTGACAGATGATCTTTACCATGCACAGAGACACTTCCTCACTGTCAGCGCTGGATTCAGCTGCCTCCCTCTTTTGTAACTCCCCTACACATTCCTCAACTGATCAATGTTGACCTGAGTAGGTGGGGACAACTCTACACCCCTATTCAGCAGGAAGAAGTTACAGAAGATGAGACTTTCCACCTTCAACTACCGCAAAGATTTAAGGGTCAACATTGTTCGGGGTGGGGGGGATGTGGGAAACAGAGGCAGAAGAAAAATTATTAAATTTCCTACCTACTGACAAGCCCTTAAAACAGGCAGAGTGACCCTCCTCTTGGGACTCAACTACCCCCACCTTAAGGCTTTGCTAAGAGCAAAGGGCATTCCTAGCCTGACCGAACCCCTACCCCCAACCAGGATCCTGTAAGTCTACTTTAACAATTCCTTTGGAAACTTTATCTCTAAACCTCCAAGACAGTGTTGACAATCATTCCCAAGCATATGGCCCACTGGTAGACATCTAAAGGGTCTCACAAAAAGGTTTTATTACTGGTAATGAATAACCTGTTCCCCAAAACAATAGCTAGCCCCTCAAGGTCCTAGAAACCTTGCTTCCAAAATTCCTTAGAGACTGACACTATCCCTAACTTATCCCCTCCCCAACTTAAAGTATATAGTAGACCACTCCTGACAACCCCAGAGCAGCATCTCTTCCTGCCCATGGGTCCTCTCCCCATGCTTTAATAAACCACCATTTTGCACCCAAGATGTCTCAAGAATTCTTTCTTGGTCATCGGCTCTGGACCTCACCCCACTGAACCTCACCTGTGTTCTAGAACTTCATCAATACTATGATGTGGTCTGCATTTTACAGTTAACAGCACAACTAAGTTCAGACTAGCCACCTTTCAAGTGCTCAGTAGCCACATGTGGTGACCATATTGGAGCATAGTAGTTGGAGGTGAGAGCCAAGGCATTGGTGTCAGACCTCAGTTTGAGTAACACCAGCCCTGTCATTTGCTAACCTGGTGACCTTGGGCAGGTAACTTAACCTTGTGCTTTAGTATTTCATTTGTGAATAGTCACTTCTCCATAGGGGTATTATAAGGTTTCAGTGAGAGAATGTTTGAAGGAACTTGGCACAGGATCTAACACAGAATACATAGTTAAAAGTAATAAAGCTGTTGGTGGATTGGATTGGATTGGATTGGATTGAATGACACATCATTCACAAGGCACAACTGATTTCTTAGTGATATTACGAGTGAAAAAATACATAAGTAGTACATGAGATAGTCTTTGTTTCCGGAATGGAACTTTTGGGACCTAGGTTTTAAATAATGATGGATTAAGGGACAAATATTTGATCACCGGCAGTGTATTGCACCAGGCACTTGAGCATGTAGACTGTAAGTGTTCAGATGATATTCTCAAATACTGTGTATTTGCATAGCACTTTTCCATTAACCATACCAGTTTTTTGTCTGTTTTTCCAGTGTAACACTCAAAGCAATCCTGATACAGAGTTGGTTTTCCAACTTTCACAGCTGAGGAAGTTGAGACTCAGAAAAGTGATGTAACCTAGTTGGTTTCATACCCAGTTAGTAGAATAGAAGAAATAGAAAGGTGACATAATTAAATGGATAAATTAATATGGAACCAAAGTGTTTTTTAACTGCATTCTTTTAACTTCTTAACTTCCTCCTTCATTGTCTCAGAGGAGAACACTTTTCCAGGGCCATTTAAATTAGATAAGGGCAATAATAGAGTGTCTACTTTGTTTAGAATTATCCTGATATTATTAGCTCTTACTAGATATTCATATTGTCTCTTATGAAGAAGGTTAACATAAGCCTATTAGGTTAAGCGATTTACTTTGCTTGTTGTGATGTTTCTCTCTGTACTGTTGAGTTTTTGTCACTCTGTCTCTTGATGAAATATACTCCTGTCAATGGGTGAAGACTATGCATTCTAATACTGCTGACTGTCTTAAAATCACCTTTGAAGTACTGTTTATCACTTGACTCATTCAGAAAATTACACAGTTCTTTGAAAGACCATGGCATGCCATCATGAAAATCAGTAGTCAGAGGCAACAGTGAGTTTGGGAATGACTGACTCTGCCAAGGCAGTGGTGTCTGGGCAGGGTCTGATGGAGTACGTATAATTAGGCCTTTGGCCTCTGTGTTCTAATTGTGTTCATTCTGCTTTCCAGTATATGCATTGCTGTCTTTATTTTGGTGGGTTTTTTCCTCCAGTTAAGAAAATTGAGGGAGTCACAAGTCTTCTAATTTGTTGTTGAGTACTCTGGAACCAAATGTATAACCGTGAACTCATTGTGACCTGTACTTTTGGTGTACATCATTGACGTTTATAAGGGGGGAGATTGTATTTTGGTGCTCAAGACAGGAGTGATAATTGGGGGAGATGGATAGGTAAAGTGTTCTGTGCCCCTTTCTCTGCCTCCCCCTGCCCCCAGCCTCCTCGTTCTGTGCCTCTCTTCTTGACAATGCCTCTCTTCTTGTCTACTGAACATGTAAATGTACTAAGAACGCCTCAGCATTATGAAGAACTCATTTCTGATTTTGGTGAATCTTAGCAACATGAAATTCTGCAATTAGAGTGTTTTTTTCCCCTTTATTGAAGGGTTGTGAGGATTGTGGAATGTGGCTCTCCAGACTAACTGAAATTCGATATAATGATGTTCCGTAGATTTTTGTTTATTTCTCAGTGCTTTAGGGTGTCTTAAAAGTTTCAGTATACACAGTGTCTGTTTACTGCAATTATGTTGTGGATAAAAACTTTGAAAATATCACATTGAAGGATATTATGTATGTGTAGACATACATATGCAGTGTTGGGATTTTAAACTGTGGGTTGCAGTTAATTGAAGTTCTCTGAAATTCATGGAACTGGATGATTTCTTGGTTCCTCCAGTTATACTGTGATTTATGTCAGTTTTGGCAGTTTCTAATGTAATAATGAAATATCTTGATGCCAAATTACTTGTCTAAAGTTTATTGAAAATAATTTATTGGTAATGTCTCACTCCTCCATCCCCAGGATATGTCAGTAGATATTTATACATTTCCAAATCTCTGAATAGGAAGGTTTTATCTGTTAAAACTTTTTGGCAAGAGTATCTATAGTTGTGGGATAGTGGGTGGCTCAGTTGGTTAAGCGGCTGCCTTCCGCTTGGGTCATAATCCCAGAGTGCTAGGATCCAGTCCCTCATCGGGCTCCTTGCTAGGTGGGAAACCTGGTTCTCTCTCTCCCCTCTGCCTGCCACCCTGCCTGCTTGTGCTGTCTCTCTCTGTGTCAAATAAATACATAAAATGTTTTTTTTAAAGTATGTATAGTTACCATAGAGTATTATGCCTCCATCAGAAAGGATGAATACCCAACTTTTGTAGCAACATGGACGGGACTGGAAGAGATTATGCTGAGAGTCAATTATCATACGGTTTCACTTATTTGTGGAGCATAACAAAAAACATGGAGAACATAGGGAGATGGAGAGGAGAAGGGAGTTGAGGGAAATTGGAAGGGGAGGTGAGCCATGAGAGACTATGGACTCTGAAAAACAACCTGAGGGTTGTGAAGGTTGGGGGAGCCAGGTGGTGGGTATTAAGGAGGGCACGTTTTGCATGGAGCACTGGGTGTAGTGCAAAAACAATGAATACTGTTACGCTGAAAATAAATTTTAAAAAAGAGTTGAAAAAAAGTATGTATAGTTGAAATTTCCTTAATTAAGGTATAATTAAGGTTTTTATTTTGAAATCCTTCACTAATAATCTTTCATTTATGGACTTAAAAATATTTGTTCTTCTCTTTCCCAGCCTAAGAACTTAAACTCATCACAGACTGACCAGATGACTAGATTCAGTTATCCTCCTATTTACAGATCTTTAAGATAGAGTTTTCTGTCAAAACACCTGTGTGGAAGGAGTATTAACTACAGAATCCTGTACTACAGCCCTAGGGGTCATCATAGTCTTGTTTAATTAAAAGAAAGACTCAGTGCTTCTCTTCTTTCTTTCTTTTTTTTTTTTTTTTTTTGGAAAATGTATTACTGAAATAGTTAATACTGTGTTATGCCCCAAGGTAAAGTTTGGTTCTATTAGAACAGGTGCACATTTGCACTTCTTCATGATTAGTATTTATTTGAAGGGCCTTTATTGAGCAAATTCCCTAGGGAAACGCCCTATTTAGGGTCTGGCGGGGGGAGTGGGGGTTGGGGGTGTCTCAAGCAGGAGTTGGCATCCCTGAGTGTAGGCTTTGGGGAACATTTAGTTGTGCCACACCCTTTCTGCACAGTTCTCTCCTGCCTCAGGGGCCTGGGAAGGAAAGGGCTTAGGACTGGGGTATCTGCAGGAGGCAAGGACTTTAGGAGAGGCTGCTCCAAAGCTCCTGGTGGCAGAAGAGCAGAAAGGAAAAGGGGAACCTGGGCCAAAAGGAAGAGGCCCACTGGCTCCCTGGGCACTCCAAGCCTGGAGGCATAGCAAGCTGAGAGGCAGTTGTAAGCCCCAGTGCAGCCACGCCAAGCCATGCCCTTCCCCCCACCCCACCGCAGCGCCCGGCCCCACCCCTAGTCAGTCACTTGGCGGAGTCGGCGCAGGCGGGAACTAGTCTCCTCCGGAGACTGGCAACTGAGGCGGCACAGGAGGCGGCACACGAGGCGGCAGGAGCTCGAGGCGTAGCAGCTGAGATCAGCCTGATGAAGGGCGGGTGGGCGCGGGGAAGGGAGGGGGCCGGTCCGCTACACCTCCCCAGATAGCATTTCTCCTCCAAGCAGCGCGGGTTTCGGATTTGGAGTGGGGGGCGGGCGGGCGGGGTACAGTCCATCCAAGACCATGGGCAACAAGAAGAGCCCGACCAAGTACCTGCTCAGAGCTGAGGGGGTGGAAAGGGACAGAGGGCTGGGGGCAGGTGGGGGCCGGCGACGACTAGGCCCTGGAGGCACCCGGGGCTGGGGGAGTTGCTGCTAAGATGGAGGTCCGGGGGTGGGGTTAGCGGAGGCGGCAGGGGCAGGCGGTGTCGCTCTCGCTTGGGGCTGGCGGCTGTGCATGCAGCAGCCCTGGTGGCTCCTCTTCAGCGGCCCTCCACCACCACCGCTGCAGCCACTCCTCCCAGGCAAAGGGAGATTTAACCAGTTGGGGAGTGAGGGAGGGCGTGAGCCTGGGAGGGGAGAGGGAAGGAGCCGGCCCACTGCCCCCCGCCGGCCTCGGGCTGCCCCTGCGCGCCCCCTCCAGATCCGGCCGGCTGCTCCCCTGCCAGCCCCCCAGCCCCATGCTCAAGTCCACAAGTCCGCCCGCTTCATGTACCCACCGCGGTCTTTCCCAGGCAGCTGCCGTCACCGCCTTCTGTGCGAGGCAGCATGGTCCGGCCCGGAGGTTGCAGGGTACCGCTGGGGGCACCCCGTGCCCTCCCTGGACGCTGTTTCAGTCCCCAGAAAGGGTGGGTGATAAGAGCTTTCTATCAAAACACTTGGTGTGGAAGGTGTATTAACTACAGAATCGTGTACTACAGCCCTAGGGGTCCTCATAGTCTTTGTTGTTTAATTCAAAAAAGACTCAGTGCTTCTCTTTTTCTTTCTTTCTTTTTTTTTCTTTTTTTTCTTTTTTTTTTGGAAAGTGTATTACTGAACTAGTTAATACTGTGTTATGCCCCAAGGTAAAGTTTGGTTCTATTAGAACAGGTGTTCATTTGCACTTTTTCATGCTTAGTATTTATTGAACGGCCGTTATTGAGGGAGGAATTGGAACAACAGACCTAGAAGGATCTTCATTGGGTAACAGGAAGAAGAGTGGGACACATCATGAAGTCTTCATCCCTAACCTGCACTCACCCTAGTAGGAATGCTGATAAGGGCCGACATGTAACCTGCATTTAACAAATAGGCACTATATTAAGCCTATTTCATGGATTGTCACATTTAATCCTTTTTTTTTTTTTTTTTTTTTTTTTTTATTTGACAGACAGAGATCACAGGTAGGCAGAGAGGCAGGCAGAGAGAGAGAGAGAGAGAGAGAGGAGGAAGCAGGCTCCCCACTGAGCAGAGAGCCCGATGTGGGGCTCGATCCCAGGACCCTGGGATCATCACCTGAGCCGAAGGCAGAGGCTTTAACCCACTGAGCCACCCAGGTGCCCCTCATTTAATCCTTTTAAGGGTATGATACTTCTCTCCATTTTACAGATAATGAAATGAGCCTTAGAGTTTCCATTCCCAGCTGGGTTTCTATTGTACCGTTGCACTTGACTCAGATCTTTTCCAACTTCACATTCATATTGTTTTTAATAAGCTTTTTTCTGAAAATGGTATTACCATCTCCACAGCCAGCACTTTGTAGGCATCATTAGACACCAACTGTAGCAGTCAGATGCCAAATTCTATTGTTTTGTTCCTCCTGTATTCCTGTCACTACCACCTTAATTTAGGTCCTCATTCTTTAATTTTTCACTGCAGTGTGAACTTCATTAATTGCAAATCTCAACATAATCTCTTCCAGTCCTTTCCATGTTGCTACAAAAGTTGGGTATTCATCCTTTCTGATGGAGACATAGTGTATATGGACCACGTCTTCCTTATCCATTCATCCCTTGATAGGGGAATCTTGGTTCTTTCCACAGTTTGGCGACTGTGGCCACTGCTGCTATGAACATTAGAGTACAGATGGCCCTTCTTTTCACTACATCTGAATCTTTGGAGTAAATACCCAGTAGGGCAATTGCAGGGTCACAGGGAAGCTCTATTTTTAATTTCTTAAGGAATCTCCACACTGTTCTCTAAATTGGCTGCATCAACTTGCATTCCCACCAACAGTGGAAGAGGGTTCCCCTTTCTCCACGTCCTCTCCAACACACTTTGTTTCCTGTCTTGCTATTTTTGGCCATTCTAACTGGTGTAAGGTGGTATCTCAATGTGGTTTTAATTTGAATCTCCTTGATGGCTAGTGATATGAACATTTTTTCATGTGTCTGATAGGCATTTGTATGTCTTCATTGGAGAAGTGTCTGTTCATATCTTCTGCCCATTTTTTGACATGATTATCTGTTTTGTGAGTGTTGAGTCTGAGAAGTTCTTTGTAGATCCTGGATATCAGCCTTTTGTCTGTACTATCATTTGCAAATATCTTCTCCCATTCCGTGGGTTGCCTCTTTGTTTTGTTGACTGTTTTCTTTGCTGTGCAGAAGCTTTTGATATTTGACGTGGATTTCTTACATGCAGCTAAAATTGGGTTTCTTTTTTGTAAATATTGTAGTCTTTGCCCTTTTAAAAAGACCATTTTCAGTTATTATGATTATTGATGTGATTCGTTTTAAATTTGTCTTGCTATTTGTTTTCTGTTTTTCCCATCCATCCTTTTTCCTCTTTTCTTCAACTGTCTTTGGCTTAGTTGAGTTGTTTTTTGTTCTTTTTTAATCCAGTTTATATCATTTCTTCTTTGTTATAACTCTCTGGTTTTAGTTGTTCGTTTAGTATACCTCTTTAGCATATATCTAAGATTATTTTCCAGAGATACACTTCTTTCCATATCCAGTTGACCACTGAACAACTTGGGGATTAGGGGTGCCAGCCCCATATAGAGTTGAAATCCAAATATAACTTAAGAGTCCCCCAGAACTTACATACCTCCAGCCTACTCTTTACAGGAACACTTACCAATAACATAAGCAGTCAGTTAACATATTATGTATGCTACATATATTATACAGTATATAATGTGGTAAAGTAAGTTAGAGAAAAGAAAATACTAAGAAAATCATAAGGAAGAGAAAATACATTTACAATATTTTTTGTAGCATGTATGTTTTTTTAAAGATGTTACTTATTGGGGCACCTGGGTGGCTCAGTGGGTTAAGCCTCTGTCTTCGGCTCAGGTCATGATCTCAGGGTCCTGGGATCGAGTCCCGCCTCAGGATCCCTGCTCAGCAGGGAGCCTGCTTCCTCCTCTCTCTCTGCCTGCCTCTCTACCTACTTGTGATCTCCCTCTCTGTCAAATAAATAAATACAATCTTTAAAAAAAAAAAGATGTTATTTATTTATTTGACAGAGATCACATGTATTCAAAAATACCATGTATTTTTGAAAAGAAAGCCACTTGTAATTGAACCAACGCAGTTCAAACCGTGTTGTTCAAGGGTTATCTGTACAAGAGTTGAAGTATGCTGCCACTTTCCTATACTTAGCCTTTCTGGTGTTAGTGCTATTGTAATCCTGTATAAGAGAATTTTTATATAGTCACTTATCTTTTAAAGAGATTGCAAAATATAACAGAAGAAATCTTTACTATTTTTCCACTTACCTACCACTTCTGGTGTTCTTCATTCCTTTGTGTAGAGCCAGATTTCCATGTGGTAATGTTTTCCTTCTGCCTGAAGGACTTCCTATAACATTCTTATATTTTGGGTCTGCTGGTGATTAATTCTTTTGTTTTTTATTTCTCAGTTTTTATTTTGCTTTTCTTCTGATAACAGCTTTTTGAGGATACAATGCACATATAATACAGTTCATCTATTTAAAGTGTGCAGTTCATTGGTCTTTAGTATATTTGCAGAATTAGGAACTGTGGCCTCATTTCATCACCCCCTAAAGGAATCCCCTGGTTTTTCCCTGTCACCCTTCAGGGTGCCCCCACTCCCAGTGCACACAGCCATCCCCAGTCCTAGGGAACCCCTGATAAACTCTCTAAAAGTTTGGGGTTCTGGGTATTCTGTATAAATGGAATCAGATGACATGTGGTCTCTTGTGACGGGGTCCTTTCACTACCATCATGTTTCTAAGGCTCACCTTGGAAACATGTATGTTGTAGCATGTATCAGGACCTACTCCTGTTAATAGCCAAATAATACTCCATTGTATAGGTAAACCACCTTTTGGCTATGAATGAATAATGCTGCCATGAACATTAGTGTACACATTTTTGTATGGATCTATGTTTTAATTTCTCTGGGATTTAGGCTTAGACTTGGAATCGCTGGGACCTTGTATTGCCAATGGTGTATGAGGCTTCCAGTTTCTGTCCTTGTTTTTAAAGATGTTTCAGTGGGTTGAGAATTCTGGGTTCAGTTTATTACTTTTAGTACCTTAAAGGTGGTGTTCCATTGTTTTCTGGGTTTCATTATTTCAGATGAGTAACCTGCTGCCACCCCTAACCCCTTTTTTCTTCTACAAAGTGTGTCTTACTTGCTTTTAAGATTTCTCTTTATCACTGGCTTTTAGCAGTTTGTGATGGCCCTTGATGTTGTTTTCTATATGTTTCTTGTGTGTAGGGTTTGTTGAGCAGCACTGTGCTTTCTACTTAAAGCCTATAGGCTATTGGGAAATAAATAAGGAACATTTTTATAAAATGAACTAATGTTCAATCCACATTCATAATGACTATAGTTTGTAGCTGGCCAAGAAGAGCTAGAATTCTTTGAATTGCCCCAAGTACTGTTTTTCCTCCATGGCATTGCTTTAGAATGGACCTTAGAGATCATTTTATCCAATCATTACATCCAGGAAAACTAGAATCCAGTGAGCTTAAGTGACTGACCCCAAGTCATGAAACAGGTTAGTAGTAGTAGAACCTGGGGGCTCCTGGGTGGCTCAGTGGGTTAAAGCCTCTGTCTTCGGCTCAGATCATGATCCCAGGGTCCTGGGATCCAGCCCCGCATCGGGCTCTCTGCTCTGCAGTGAGCCTGCTTCCTCCCCCCTTTCTCTCTGCCTGCTTTTCTGCCTACTTGTGATCTCTCTCTCTGTCAAATAAATAAAATCTTTAAAAAAAAAAAAAAGTAGTAGAACCTGGACTAGGCTTCTGGACTAGTTTTGTCCTCTTCTGCCAAGTCATATCACCTTTCTGACAGACCAAGAGTTAGGAAGATGATAAGAGGCATTCCTCTGTACTCTGCAGTATGAGTGCTATTATGCCTTAGATTTTACGGTTTCTTTACATTGAAGATTCAGAACTGTGGTAGGCACGTGTGTATTTCATAACGAAATAAGAACTATTTCTTCTCAAAATTCAGCTCTCATTTTTCTCTGTAGAAAGCACTTCTGTGAAATACTCCCCATTACAGTCTGAACTTAGACTTCCAGTACTTGGGTGTTGTCATAGGAAGTCCTGTGACTTGGTTTGCATGACAGAGAAATTTGACATGAGGGGATTCAGGGTGTGAATTAGCTTTCTCTTGATTTGTCTGTGCACCTAATGTCTCCCAGTGGGAGAGATGTATGAATGTGGGTGGTGATTTGTTGTTGTTGTTACCATCACATGCATAACACTGGCTAAAATTTTCTTTGTTTTTAGACGCCTTTCATTTGATTATTCTTCTTGGATGATTTTCTTTATAGATGATTGTAGAGTTCCTGTATGTAGTATTTTGGCAGAGGTGGAATGTGTTACATGCTTTTATCCTTTTTGAAGTTTATGTGATTAGCTCTACAATATGATGCATTGGAAATACTAGATTGTCTCATCATATAGAACATTTGTCTATGGAGTTGAGGTTTGATCAGTATGGTTATGTGAGACTTTCAGAAGTACATTTAGAAGTACATGATGAGAGGAGTTGTTAGAGAAGTTTGACTGGAGTTTGGAAAACTGAAATGTTAAAATATTTTAAAGAAAATACTTAAAAAAGGTATGATTTTTTTTAAGGTCAGATGTACTGAGGTATTCATATATAGTCAGATTACTCCTTCTTGGTGTACAGGTCTGTGAATGTTTATGAACTTATTAACCCTATAATTGCAATCAAGAATAATATTTGCATCATCCCCAAGAGTGCCATTTTTTTATAAGTTTTTTTTTAAGATTTTATTTATTTATTTGACAGACAGAGATCACAAGTAGGCAGAGAGGCAGGCAGAGAGAGAGGGAGGGGGAAGCAGGCTCCCTGCCGCACAGAGAGCCTGACGCGGGGCTCCATCCCAGGACCCTGGGATCATGACCTGAGCCGAAGGCAGAGGCTTTAACCCACTACGCCACCCAGGCGCCCCCCAAGAGTACCATTTTATTTTTCATCATCAACAGTGTAGAATTCCCTGTCTGTGCATCCTCAGTATTTGACATTGCTGGTTCTTTGTCTTTTTTGTAATATCAGTATAGTAGATTTTAGTGGTCTATCATTGTAGTCTTAATTTGCATTGCCTTAATGACTAATGATAAGTCTCTTTTCATGTGTGTTGCTTTTTTAAAAAATATATATTTGAACGAGATCACAAGTAGGCAGAGAGGCAGGCATTAGCAGAGAGGGGGAAGCAGTCTCCCTGCTGAGTGGAGAGCCTGATGCGGGGCTCTATCCCAGGACCCTGGGATCATGACCTGAGCTGAAGGCAGAGGCTTTAAGCCACTTAGCCACCCAGGTGCCCCATCTTTTCATGTGTTTTTATGTAAGTCACCCTTATATCTCTGGGGAAATGACCAGATATTTTTTTTTTGCCCATTGAGTTTATGACTCAGCTTTCATATAAGTTTTCATATATTCCAAATAACAGTTTCTTAGATACGTATTTTGCATATTTTCTCTCCTAGTCATTGGCTTTTCATTTTCTTAATGGTGTCTTTCAGTGGGAGAGGGATTTGAGGAAGGTGGTCAAAAAGCACAAATGCCAAGTTATAAGATAAGTAAGGACTAAGGATGAAATGTACAGCATCATGACCATGAGTCTGTTGTATGTCATATACGAAAGTTGTTAAAGGAGTGCATTCTGAGAGTTCTTACCACAAGGAGAACTTTTTTTCCTTTTTATTGTATTTATATGAGATGATGGCTGTTCCAAACTTGTGGCATAAACTGAAGAAGCTGTAACCATGAATTTACATGGAAAAAATTTTGAGCATTCTTAGACCCCACAAATAATATCTCTGAGGATTTTCTGATACCTTAGGACACCGCTTGTTCACAGACACACAAAATAAATTGAGGTTAAGCACAGATGGTCACAGACACAGTTCAAAGCTGTGGTAGCTTGCTGCTGAGATGTTGAGTGTAGTTTCCAGGGAAGGAGCTCAGCGGGGTCCATCTTACTATCAGTGTGTGTGGTGCCTCCATGACAGCTTGCTGCAAAACAAATAAAACTCATAAATAAAACACAATCACTATTGTTTTAAATAACAAATGCATTTCTAAACTTTCATGCCATTTGATGGAATTCCCTGTTTCAGAGAGCTAAACAAAATCTATTAAGCTCCCAGTAAGTTTTTTATTTTAACTAAATTTGTGCTATAGTAATACAAAAAGGGACATGAATTTGCTGTAAGAACTTCTGGAGAAAGAGTTTTAGTTCTTGAGTACTTTCATTCAAAGCACTCTTTATGGAGAGAGTTGGTGGAAGTCGCAGGACTGCTCCACCACTCACTGGACCGAATCATCCCAGAATTCCATTCTTTAGGTTATTGAATATCCTAGGTCATCCCAGGTATAAATAAAGCAGTGAAACCTGGGCAGGATACGTGCAGTCAAAGAATAACATCCAGTGAGAACTATGGAGTACTAGAACACAATCATATTGGAACAAAAGTACCTAATGAAATGAGACTTCTGGCAATCAATTTCTATCTTCAAGGATACTCTAGGCATGCACTCCTCCCCAGCTCTCATACCCACATACCCCAGTGCCTTCCTATGAAATGACATCAAGAGTACCTTAACTTAATATGCCAATGTTAAGGACACAGACTGCAGATTCAATTTGAAAGATGACCAGGACGCTAGAAAATCAGCTTTGACATTTTATCCAAATATATCTAAACATTAAACGTGGAGTAGTTCAACTCATTTTGATGCCAGATGCGATTTACTACCCTCACGAAAATGAAAAGGGATTCTCTCAACATTCTTTTCATTGTAATAAGACTTTAAACACAAAAACACTTCAACAGTCTGTTTATTTCACCCTTTGGCAGAATTGTTGTCCACCACCCTGCTGCATGAGATAATCAGGAAAAAAAAAAACAACCCACAAACTGACAGTTCAGCTTTCCAAAATAATACACTTTCTTTATCCAACCCCAACATTTATCTTCAAACAAAGAAAGGAACAAACATTTGCATCTCAAGACAGGAAAAGCACAACAACCAGCACAACTGTACATCCACCATTAAATCGCTCAGGGAATTAAAGTATAATTCAGGACAGGCAAATTAAAAACATTCTACACATAGTCAAAAGAAAAGGTCTAAACTCGTACAATCCACGGCAAAATCACTGCTTCCTCTCTTTTTGAGCACATACCAATAACCCAATGGATTCAAACCAATCCAGCCGGTTAGAAATAAGACAAAAACCTGGAAAAATACCCTCCCGTTAGTCATTCAGTGAATAGGGCCGCTTTGCACCCAACACGAAATACACAGAACAAAAACCACACATCAACCACCCGCAAATGCAAAAAAAGCCATCCTCAACAAGTTGGAAAGCGGGCCTCAAGCATAGCTCTCCACCCTCTCGCACACCTTAAACAACAAAAGTCCTTCCACAAAAGCTAACCCAGATCTTCAAGTACCTGGTGGTACTCGCAGATGCTGCATTGCAAGGCTTCAGCGCAGCTTCTGAAGGTGCAGAGGCTCCAATCCCAAAAGCCTTCATCAGCGGCAGGTTCGCTCCTCTTTCTGGCCTTCAGAGGAGTGAGGAGTGGGGGAAAGGGGAGGGAAAATATGGGGGGGAAGCGGGGGAGAAACAGGAAAACACAGGCGCTGGTGAGCTTTTGCAATTTCCTAGGAATCCGGGGCTGGGGCTGGAAACTTCGCTCGGGCGACCACCCACCCACCCTTTCTGGGGACCGAAACAGGGAGCGGGGAGTGCACTGGCGCCCTCGCTGGCCCCCCGCAACCTCTGGGCCCGGACTGTGCTGCCTCGCACAGCCCGAGGCGGTGGCCTGGGAAAGGCGGCGGCCGGCGCAGAAAGCCGGCTGGCTTGTGGACTTGAGCTTGGGGCTGGGCGGGGGGCGGGGGAGGGGGGGGCGGGGGGCGGGTGGGGGGCGAACGGCAGGGGAGCCACTGGCCAGACCTGGAGGAGGCGCGGAGAGGCAGCCCGAGGCCGGCGGCGGGGAGTGGGCGGGCTCCTTCCCCCTCCCCTCCCAGGCTCGTGCCCTCCCTCCTTCTCCACCTGGTTAAATCTCCCTTTGCCTGGGAGGAGTGGCAGCTGTGGTGGTAGCTGCCGAGGACCGCTGAGGAGGAGCCGCCAGGGCTGCTGCAGGCACAGACGCCGGCGGGAGCGGGAGGGGCACCGCCTGCCGCCACAGCCACTTCAGCAGCCTCCCCCCGGCCCGGGATCTCCATTTCAGCAGCGCGCGCCCGCCCGGGTTGGCCCAGGAGACTAGTCGCCGGCCGGGCCCCCAGCCCTCCCTCCCCTTCCACCCCCTCAGCTCTGAGCAGGTACCTGGTCAGCTCTTGTGGCCCCTGGTCCCCCCCAAAGCCGAAACCGGGGTCGCTCTGAGGAGAAACGCCTACAGCGGAGTCCTCGCGGACCGGCCCCCGCCTTCCCTCGCTGGTCCGCAGCCCCACCTCAGCCGGACCTCAGCTGCTGGGCCTCGAGCTGCCCCCGCGTGTGCCGCCTCGGCCAAGTGACTGACCCAGGGTGGGGCTGGGCTTCGCCGCGTGGCGTACATGGGCCGGGCTGTTGGTGCGCGCGCCAGGGAGGGTGTGCTCGCAGGGTGCGCGCGGGCCTGCTGGTGAACCCGCCGCCGGGAGAGGCGGAGCGTGCGAGCCCGGCAAGCCCGATGGGCTCCGGACCCGGCACGTCTACCTTAAGGGCCTGTCGCCGGGCGGGCCCGAAGCAGCCCCCAGGGAAGCAGTTCCGCTCACTTTGCGGCACGTGGAACCGCACTGGGGCTTGCAAATGCCAAGCCGCTTGCTGTGCCTCCTTCCAGGCTTGGAGTGCCCTGGGAGCCAGCGGGCCTCTTTTTGGCCCTGGTTCCCCTGCTCCCTTCTGCTCTTCTGCTAGGAGGAGCTTTACAGGTAATTAGCAGACATTTGAAACCAGTAAGTACATACCATGATTCCACATTTCTAGAATATTGGAAGTAATGTGATTGAAAAACTGACTCACCATATGAGTGGACAGTAATAATTTTACCTTCTATTAAATGATAACTTTAATAGGGTAATGCTTTCTTTAATCAATATTTTATTTTGAATATAGGTTGCATTGACAAACTCTCATTGTCAGCATATTTAATGAGTCACTCTAGGTGAACTTTCCTTAAGATTTCTACTTCCAAAATAATATATGACAGGCATACTTTGCCTCTTCCATACCTGTCAAACTCAGAAACAATAGAAACATTAATAAAATAAGTATATACAGTGGTGGAAAGTAAGAAAAAAAAACTTGCAACGAATGAGAAACTGAAATGGATTCCCCAACAAAAAAAAAAAAGAAAAGAAAAAGGAAATTAAGAGGGAAGTTATGCCTGTAATTCATGACTGCCTTTATCAATAGAGCTAACATGGATAGTTGAGTGCACCAGGTGAGGCCCATGGCTGCTTCAGGAATCTGTAGTTCAAAAACTGTAAGCAGTGCTGCGAACCGGTGTTACAGTAAATTTAATCACCATATATTTGAGGAAATCCAAGCTAATGAAAGACTGACAAATTCAACAAGTAGAATGTACACTCAAAGAAACAGAGTTAAGGGACGCCTGCGTGGCTCAGTGGGTTAAAGCCTCCGCGTTTGGCTCTGGTCATGGTCCTGGGGTCCTGGAATGGAGCCCTGCCTTGGGCTCTCTGCTCAGCAGGGAGACTGCTTCCCCCTCTCTCTCTCTGCCTGCCTCTCTGCCTACTTGTGGTCTCTGTCTATCAAATAAATGAATAAAATCTTTAAAAAAAGAGAAAGAACCAGAGTTAATACAACACTTAGATCCTGTCTGTATAATAAACATGTTTAGTGTGTCAGAGAAATAAAGTGAGGACTTACATCCTTAGAAATAAAAACAGGAGATGGTAAAAGCTAGAAAGGTGATGCTGGGAAAGAAGTCAATTCAATGTGTGTGTGTAATTGCCGAAATGTACTTTTTGTCATTTTGAAGGTAATGTCAGAGAAAATGGTAGTCACTGGGCTTCATTCTTCTCTCCCTTCTTGTTCTTCTTCCCCTGCTATTAAATTCTAAGTTCCTCTTGTTGTTGTTGTCTGAAAGTAAAATCCTCTTCATTCATTCATTAGGAGATTCCATGAATTTGCATGATTACTTTACCTCTGTGAGTTATATAAATTTTGGCTCTCTTATCCTATATTCTGAATGTATAAATAAACAAAGGTTAAACATGGCAAATTAGACCCAGATGCTTTAGCTTGAACATTCTGCTACTTCCTATGCAGCACAATCCTCTAACTCTTTGATGTCAGCCTCAATTTAAATAGTTATTCCATTTCCCTATTTCCTCCAACTTGCTCTCCTGAAGACTCTGCTTCCTCTGCAGTCCCCTTAAGTAAGTCATTTACAAAACACAGATTCCACTTCAGACTAATTCTCACCTATGAGCTTGTGAAATCCCTTTTTATTTCCCCGTCTATATTGCCCTTCCTGCTTGTTCCTGGAGAGTATTAGCTTGTCTTATGAAATCCACATTCAAGGCAGACTTTGTCTCGTGGTCCACAGACTCCTCCATTCCTGCTGCATCTCTGTGTGAATAACATCTTCTCCAGGATCACTCAACCTTCTAGCCCTCACCCTAATGCCCCCTAACTCCTCCATTTCCTTTTGAAACATCCCATCCTCCAACCCCCAACAGACTATCTTCCAGACTGCTTAACTATTTTTCTTTCTTTGGCCTCATTGAGCTTCCTCATTTCATGGATTCCTCATTTTTTTCATTATTCATCACTACCTCCTTCCTTTACTGCCTTCTAAGTATTTTCCTATTTTCTTCCCTTAGCCTAAACTCCCCGCACACATCCATTTCCAGAACATCAATCAGTAGCTATAAACTGAAAGTTTTTGTATTTATATATTGAGCCAAGACTTTTTCCTGAGTTATACATCTACACAGTTATTTGCCTACTTGACATTTACACTTGGATTTTTTTAAAGCATGTCATATTTTATACAGCCCAAACTGAACTCATGATTACTTATTCCCCTAAGTCATCTTGCTTTCCGTAATGTCCCATACAGGAGGACTCTAAACAGGTCCTCAGGTCAGAAATATGGAAGCCTTTCTTGACACTGTTTCCCCAAACAGCATTATTATGTCTTACTCTTTTACTTCCCCCTCACTGGAAGTCATCATTTCTCCCCTACTCATCTATCTCCTGAACTACTGCAATAACTTTGCAAATAGTTTGCTTTTATTCAAAATTTTGTCTCATTAATGGAGTAACAATTGAAGGAATGTAGGAGCTATTCCAGTTATCACAGTTGGAACAATTTACATCTTACCTAGACATTAATTCTTACTCTCAAATCAGGGGCTAATTTATTTCTTTGGACACTTAACAAATATTATAGCTCTATAAGTTCTTGAAATTATGTAACTATAGGGATGATTATTAAATTAATTCATGAAGTTCTTCCCTCTCATATTTTGACACACTCTGTATAGTGAGAAACAGACCTGGACATTTGTGTAGTACCAGGGTAGAGGTATTTGGCATTTGCCAAGGTCCATTGTTGTAAGGTTTAGGATAATGTCTTCTTCCATGAGAGAAATAAGAGTTCTAAGACCAAGATTAGTGAATTGGTCTAGTAGAAACTGCAGGTGAAACAAATCATAATATCCTTTCTCATAAGTTCTAGCTCTGCTTCTCACTGTCAAGGTTTCCATATAGGTTTATGGAACTGATCGTTATTTGTCATTTCTGGAGAGATGTTAATATGCTCAGCTGGAGCAGGATTTAGCAGTTTGACAATTTTTGAAATTTGTCTATCTCTAAGTTGGCATCCTGGGTAATTCTTTGGATGATGGTCCTGTTTAACCTAGTCCTCACTCTCCCCTAAAAATGGAGACATCTCTGAGATACATGCTTGGTGCTTGTGTCCTTGATTCCTGCTGATACTTTTGGTACTAAGTTCTTGCTAGGATGGTTTTCTATTTTCTTATGGAGCTTATGTTCCCACATGCAGGGCTCGTGGAATTGTGTGTCTGTTTTTTTTGATCCAATTAAGATGGTACTTACCCAATATAGAAAATTTGGAAGGAAAGTATTCAGTCACAAGCCATACAGCAAGAATATACATATATATTCACAGTCACATAGAGGACTAGCATTGAATTGAGGTAAAAATGTTAAAATCTTGGATTTTAGGATGCTTTGGTGAATAAATATACTGATACAAAATCTGATATTTCATTATTACTGCTACTTTTTAACCAAATGAAATAACTATGAATTTAACCTGTGAAAGGGAAAAGAGTCACTTGGTAACCTAGTCAATATACAGTTTATAAAATCACAACAATATTGTTCATAATTTATCCAAATATTCTTCAAAATTAATTATCTATCTTACAAATTTTTATTTAGATTTCCGTTAGTTAGCATACATGGTAACAGTAGTTTCAGGTGAAGAATTTAGTGATTCATCACTTACATACACCACCTGGTGCTCATCACAAGTGGCCTCCTTAATCACTATCACCTATTTAACCCACTACCCCAACTCACCTCTCCTCTGGTAACCATCAATTCGTTCTGTATAGTTAAGAGCATCTTTCTTGGCTTTATTTATCTCTTTGACTGAATACAAACAGTCTACACTTTACAAAGATGGGCTCCATATTTAAATAGAGTCTAAAATTTAAAATACATATAAAATGGAATACCAAAATCCAAAGCGAAATCATATAATCCAATGCATAAAAAAGAAATTCAAATAATGCAAGAGTAAGTGAAGGAATCTAGACAAGTTGATATTTTGTTGTTATTTAAAGGATGAAAGAATATTTTAACTGAATCCTACAGTGACACTTGAGAAGAAATTTAGGTTAACATGGAACATTTGTTAATGGGAGAACTTATTTGGGGCCAAGGCTTATTGAAGGAGTGTTGATCCTCCTGCCAAATACTGTCATATCCCTCAACTGATATGGCATATAAACTTACTGGGTTTATTCCGTGCATTTATTTTATTTTTTTTTTAATTTTTTTCAGTGTACCAGAATTCATTGTTTATGTACCATACCCAGTGTTCCATGCAAGACGTACCCTCCATAATACCCACCACCAGGCTCACCCAACCTCCTACCCCCCGCCCCTTCAAAACCATCAGATTCTGCATTTTTAAATAGAATAAAATATACTCTTTTTATCCGCCCCACCAGGCCAGATCCCAAACTCGTATTAGAATCCAAGTAATGAGGTAAGTCTGCTTCTGATGGAATTAACACAGATTTTAGCCACCTCCCTCTATTATATTTTTCTGCCAAGATTTGCTTCCTCAATACATTCTTCTGGAACATTTTACTATATATCTGCTTTGTTAAAAAAGGACGCACCTATTTCTTGGGGCAAATTATGTTTCCTCTCCTACTTTACAACTAGGACTAACTGAACATTGTTGCAAAATATCCCAAATGGAGCTTACAACGTGAACACTGCTTTGGAACTACACCAGTTTTTCCTGAGTATTAACTGCTCTTCTAATGGTTGTCTAATTCTTCAAATTGGAGTTTGAATTATGGCTATTTTAGACCTACAGATGGAAAAATTCAGATGTTTCACACAGGGATCTGGAGAATTAATTTTCCAAGCTAAAAGATTTATATCCTAGAAGAGGAAATAGGTTAATGATTTTGTGTGGTTTAATAAGACCCAAAGAAGGGAAATGGGGTCAATATGTATATTCTCAAAGGAAGAGTCTTCAGTGTTATAGTTTGATTTCTAATTTCCACAATAGTTTAACTTGCTTTATCTTTCATCCACTTATCAACAAAGGCAATATCTAATCCATTCATTGGACTTTGTCTTTGGGATCAGTGGTGGGGCGAAAGTACTAGCCCTGTCATCTTCCCTGTGAATCTCAGAGCTGCTTCATTGGAATTCAGTAATGGTTCCAAGTTCATTTTACTTCTTTAAGGCACAAAGTAGGGTATAAAAGGGTCTATGCCTCCCTCTTAATGGAATTTTCAGTGAATAGTTAAATACTGTCCTAATTTGTGCTTTCTTTTTGCCTTTGGAGCAATGATCCCAGAACAGGGAAGAATCTGTAACTTGATTTCATTAAACCATGGGAGAAGAGCTCATGATTGACCTCATCACCCTTTTTTTTGTTGTTGTTGTTGTTGCTTTTATTCCTTGTTTTTGTCTCTCTGTTAATGCTCCATGGAATAGGAACACAGAGGTGCCAGTGCCAAATATGATTTTAGACTTCATTTTCATTAATGGCTTCATTTCCCTATTTAAAGAAAGTAACTGAATTTCTGGGAAGAAAAGTGCTGACCAAGGTATGTAGCATGTTCAGTAAACTTTTAATTGATATATGATAGTTTATTAAAGACACTGAGTATATAACCTTGCACACTTCCCTTTTTGTAACTATAAGATTTAACTTTAGAATGACACAGCATTCTCTTCCAAGAGATCTAAGTATGAACCTCACATTTTCTTAGCAACTCCATAGGGAGAAAGCCATTCTTCTACCTGTATCTGACAGGATTTGTACTTAAGCAGGGTGACTGCGTGGTTACTGCTCAAATAGAGACACTTTCGAGGGGAAAACAGAATGCTGTTAATGATTAAATAAGGGAGGGGCACCTGGGTGGCTAAGTGGGTTAGGGCTCTGCCTTCAGCTCAGGTCATGGTCTCAGGCTCCTGAGATTGAGTCCCATGTTGGGCTCTCTGCTCAGTGGGGAGCCTGCTTCCCCTCCTCTCTCTCTGTGCCTGCCTCTCTGCCTACTTGTGATCTCTGTCTGTCAAATAAATAAATAAAATCTTTAAAAAAATAATTAAATAGGGCATAGAGGTGTTTCATGAAAATCAAGATATAAAATGACAGTAGAAATCAAAACAAAGTGGACCAAGTGAGTCACTGAATTTGAATTACTACTTGAATTGAAACCTTAGTTTTGTGATCACCAGATCTCTCTAGGGATCCTCTGTGTAAATACATGTAAATATATTACAGAATTACTTAAGCAAAGCCCCAATTTACCATTCCACACTTTCAACAATGAAAAATAGTTTCTAAAGTTGTCAAGAGTCATATCACACTTTTGCTTGACTCTCCTTTTTTTCTCCGTGCTCTTTTCCAGTAAGGGTGCTTGTTTTGTATGTTTGTTTTAAATCAAGAAAGTGGGGACACCTGGGTGTCTCAGTTGGTTAAGTGTCTGCCTTTGGCTCAAGTCATGATCCCAGAGTCCTGGCATTGAGTCCCACATCAGGCTCCTTGCTCCTGGGAAACCCACGTCTCCCTCTGCCTGCTGCGCCCCCACCCCGATTTTGCTTTCTCTCTCTGGCAAATAAATAAAAATATTTAAAAATAAATCAATCAAGAACAAGGAGGTGTACTTACTGAAAAAAATATACTCTTAGATGTACAGCTGCATGAATATTCCCACCACATCATCAAGATATATCATATATCCATCATATGACAAATTTTCTTTCTCTTCTTTAGCAGTCACTTTTCTCTGCCCAAGGTCAGAAACTGGCAACTGTTTATATGTACCTTATCTAGAATGTCATAGAAATTAAATTATAGAGTGTGAAACTTTCAGAGGCTGGTTTCTTTCACTTTGCATAGTACAATTGAGATTTGTCTATGCTATTGCATGGATCAGTAGTTCATTGTGTTTTTATGAATCTTTCTGCTGAGCAGTATTCCACTGTGTAACAGTATCACAGATTATCCGCTCACCAGTTGAAGGGCATTTGTGTTTCGGGTAGTGTGTTTATAACCACTGTATCTCTGCCATCCAGATCTTTGAGTGAACATTGTTATTATTATTTCAGAGGGGCAGGATTGTTGGTTTGGATGTAAATGTATGCTTAATTTTATAAGATACTACCAATCTGCTTTCCACAGTGATTGGTTTTCCTTCCCCCCAGCAATATGTTAGACTCCAGGTGTTTCACACTTTCACCTGCAACTGATATTGCCATGGCATTATCCATTCTCATAGACATGTGAGAATAGATCTCATCATAGATCTACCTGGCATTTCCCTGTTAGTAATAATGTTGAACATCTTTGCCTGTGCTTATGGATCACCCATTTGTCTTCTTTTGTGAAGCACCTGTATAAACCCTATTTCTAATAATGATCTTTTTCCTATTGTTATGAGTTTCTTCCCTCCTCAAGGGAAAAAAAGGGAGGGGGGGGAGAAAAAGAAAAAAAGAAAGGTCAACTGGGTGGGTAAATTGGTTAAGTTACAGACCCTTGATTTTGGCTTAGGTCATGATCCCAGGGTCTTGAGATCAAACCCTGTTTTGGGATCTGTGCTGGCCATGGAACCTGCTTGGGATTCTCTCCCTCCCTCTGCATCTGCTCCTCCTCACTTGCCCGCTCTCTCTCTCTCTAAAAAACAAACAAAACCATAAAACTTTATGTACTTTGGGCACCATTCCTTTGCAAAGAGATGTGTTTTACATTTTCTTCCAGTAGTTTATAGTTTGTCCTTTCATTTTCAAAAACATTTTGAAGGAAGAAATGTTAACTTGGATGACGAGTAATTTACCATATTTTCCTTTATGATTCATACTTGTGTCCTATCCAGGAAATCACCACTTAACCCAAGAATGCAAGCAGTTTTCTTAAAAATTTTACTCAAAAAACCTTAGAGTTTTGCATTTACTTTTATATCTGTTATCTTCTTTATACTAATTTTTGTATGTGGTACAAGATATGAGTCGAGGTGAGGTTTTGTTTTGTTCTGTGTTTTGCCTATGGATGTTTTATAGCTCCAGCACTATTTGCTGAAAATACATTCTTTTCTCTATTTGACTGTCTTGGCTTCTTTACCTGACCAAATATACATGTGTATCAATTTTTGGACTCTTTCATTCTCTTGACCTAGGATTCTACGCTTTTGTCAATACTGTACTCATTCACTTATAGTTAGTCTTAAGATTATGTAGTGTGATTCCTCCTCTAACACTGTTTTTCCTCCTTCTTTCTTCTTTTTCTTTTTCTAATGGCTACTCTAGTTCCTTTGCTTCTCTATATACATTTTGTTTTTACTTTTCAAAGATCAATTTATTTAGAATTACAAATATTAAGAATAAAGGATTTATGCATTTCTTAATTAACAAAACAGTTTAGCTAAGTATAAACTGCACTAAATGTCTGCAGTGGCACAATACCAGCAAAGAATATGGAACCATTTTTTAAACTCTACAAAAATTTCAAATAGAAAATAATCTCGTTTTAGTTTTATCATACATTAACATAAAAAAGTCCCATTTTATGAGACATCTAAAAGAATCAAAGCCACATCTACAGCTCTATCTTAAACTTCAGATCTGAGAACAATTTTAATGTATTTTGACTTTATAATATTCTATATTAAAACAAAGAAAATCCCAAATACATACTTTTTACAAGATTAACATTTTAGGCAGGGTTTTTACTTTAAAAAAACAAGAAAACAACAACAAAAAAAAACCCACAACTAAATACAAACTTTTTTTCTACATTTCACAGCACTGGTTATTATGTGTTTTCCTTATAAAATCTTTTGACTTTGCAAATTGTGTATGGTTGCAGTCAGCTGCTTGAAAACTTGAGCAAATAAAGAAAAATATGAAAATAGTGTGTTATGTCTTTTTAAATGAGTCTCATAATAATAGCACTTTTTGCCCTGAATTGATGGGAAAAGTCAGGCTAAGTCCACTTGCTGAAATGTAGCATCTTGCAAGTAATTTATTTTTCTCCTACTCCTTCCTTTTCTTTCAACAGACAAACAACAAAAGTTTCTTTTGTAAATTTTGAGAAATTAAAATATTTATGATTATTAAATGATTTCTAGAGCCTCGTCACCCTTCAGGTATCCACCCCACATACTTGTCAAGGCTGCATCTCCCATGCCTGTTCTGGTGGCTTCCTCCACAAGTAACTTCCCGCCTCTGGAGGGTGCTGGCTTCCAGAGCCTGTGGGCTGGGGGGAGCTAACCCACTGGTGCCACAGCCCTCAGACCACCACTCCCCACAGGAGGGACTTGTCTGTGGGCGCTGGCCCCAGAAACAGCTGTCTGTGCCTGTTGACTGAATTCATGCCCATCGACAAAGGGGACCACACACTCTTCCATGAAAGCATATTACCTTCAGACAGTTTTGGGTGAAAAACACTTGCCAATAAACATGTAACATAAGTGATGCTACTGAAGCTGAATCATAGAGAAATAAACAGAATGCTGGTCAGCAGTGGCAGTTCAAGGAGCACGACAGTATGTTCCGGTGTCTTCGCTGGAGATGCACAGTTCCCTTGTTTTCCAGCACGTGGGTCATTTGGTGATGGAAGCCAAGGTGAAGGGATGCCAGTGTCCTGTGCGGGTGGAACGGGGAAGGCTGTTTCTCAGTGTCTGTTGGTGTCCCTGGCAGCGAAGGCCTGCAGGCTTCCCATCTGGTTCAGGCCACTCTGAATGTGTGAAACATGGGTTTCTACATTATTCTGAAAGCAACGGATCTGAGAAGCATCTGTTATACTCTTGGTATCATTTAATGAATCTGGACAAACAGTTGCTGTGGATACTTTTAATGCTACTTATAGAGTAACTTTTGATAGGGCAGGGCTTGGCACCCATACCGTCCCTGTACCGTCCCTGACTATGAAGTTCTTAGTCATGAGCCTCATGAGACAATGCCAGTTGCTGCCTTTGGACAAGTGATTTGAACTCAAAGAAATTCAGCTCTCCTTCTGCCAGACACTTAATTTGTAATAAAGTAGGAGTGAGCTGGAGATGAAGTCTGTCAGATTTTCATTCTCAACACAGGACCGTCCAGTGGAGAGGCTGGCTGCCAGACCAGCTCCTGGGCTTCCTCCTCACACCTCCGTCTCCTATCTGTGGGCTGGTCCACAGGCTGCCTGCCCTGGTCTGGAGTGGGCTCATAGCAGTAGTGCTGCACTTCATGCAAAACTTTGTTGAGGTCCTTGTTGAGATGCTCAAGCTCCAGAAGGATGGTTGCATATCTCTGCTGAAATTCAATGCCGATGGGCATGGGATAGGATTTCAAATTTTCTGCTTCTGTGTTCATCGCTCTTCATTTTTTGATATGTTCCTTTTTAATCATGAGAATTTTTGACAATTTGGTCACTTGGATAAGGAATTGTACTGGAAAACCACCTAGCGTTTCAGTGTCAGAGCCAGAAATCTTACTTCGCTAAGGTGACTGCTAGTACAGGATCATTATCCATAATTGGTGACTGGAGAGGAGGAGTATAATGTAACAGTGGTGGAGTCATAAAGAATCAGGAAGGTCCCTGTTTTTGTCCAAAGGCAGCAACTGGCATTGTCTCATGAGGCTCATGACTAAGAACTTCATAGTCAGGGACAGTACAGGGACGGTATGGGTGCAAAGCCCTGCCCTATCAAAAGTTACTCTATAAGTACCATTAAAAGTATCCACAGCAACTGTTGGTCCAGTGAAGAGACAGTCATGAACACCACGTAATCGAGCTGTAACTTTGGTTCCAATAACCAGGGGCAAAGGAATTTCATCTGGGAGATCTGCAAACTGGGAAACATCTGCAACTTTCCTTTGTTATAAGAGTCTTATTTTCTGTCATGTCTGTTTTAATGCGGGTCTCTCTTCCTCAAAAAAGGCACAAGAACGTCTCTGTGGTTTTACCATAAGTCACCCGATTTTTCGATTCTTGTTAACTTTGTTTTGAAAGTAGGAAAGAACTCCTGACAGACACAGAAGTCATCATCGCCTTCAAACAGTTGCTTATCTATATTTGAGTAGAATCATTCACATATGCACCATTATGTGCTTTGGGAAGCTTGAGTAGGTTATGTAATTGGAAACCAATCTTCTGTGAGGCTTTCTTATCTGGTGTGGACATTCTTGCCATTAATTTCAGTGGGACCATTGCAACTTTCTGGTTTCTTTTGGGTGGCCTTGTATTTATGCCTGTCACTTTCATCTGAAAAGAGTCAACTCCTTTTTGAATTTCTGAAAAGCATCTCCACAGTGGAGCCCATATGCCTGCCTTTGCAAACAGGTGTTTTCTTGGTAAAGAGCTGTGCTTTTCATTCCATGTGTTAGATAAGCTTCCCTCTTTTAAACGGACAAGGGCTTTTGCTGAAGAGCCCTGATCAGGCAACTGGCAGAGCTCCACCATCTTGAAAGAACTGCCTCTATATACATTTTAATATCAGCTTGTTGATCTCTACAAAGCACACAAGCAAATAAACAAAATACCTTGCTTGGGTTTTGTTTTGTTGTTTTTTTTTTTAAGATTTTATTTATTTCACACACACACACAGAGAGAGATAGACAGTGAGAGAGGGAACACAAACGGGAAGTGGGAGAGGAAGAAGCAGACCCCTTAGCAGAGCAGGAAGCCTGATGTGGGGCTTGATTCAAGGACCCTGGGATCACGACTGGAGCCCAAGGCAGATGTCCAATGACTGAGCCCCCAAGATTTGGATTTTTAAAAAAATATATGATTATTATGTCCAGTTAGCCAACATTGTACATCATTAGTTTTTGATGTTGTGTTCAATGATTCATTAGTTCACTATAGTACCCAGTGCTCATCACCACACATGCTCTCTTAATACCCATCACCCAGGTACTCCATCCTCCCATGCTTCTATAAGCTTCAGTTGTTTCCCAGAGTCCAGGGTCTCATGGTTTGTCTCCCTCTCTGATTTCTTCCCATTCACTCTCCCCTCCCTTCCCCTGTAAGTCCTCCGTGCTATTCCTTATGATCTATACATGAAGGAAACCATCTGATAATTTTCTTTCTCTGCTTGACTTTTTTCACTTACCTTGCTTGGATTTTATTTAGAATTGAATTGAAAGTGTAAATAAATTGGGGGAGAATTGAAATATTAAAAATTTGACTCAATTTATGAGCACAATACAATTCTCCATTTATCTATGTCTTTGATTTCAATGTTTTCAGTGTTTTAATATATACATCTTAAAGACATTGTGCAAATGTATGTAAATGTGAAAAATACTTTGAAATATTTTTGCTACATTGCACTTGGTAATTACTATTTCAATTTCTAAGTGCAATTATTTCAATATGAAAGAAGATTGATTTTTTTCATATTGCTATTATACCTCATTATATCAGAATTTATTTATTGGCACTAGTGGTTTTTCTTGTAGACTTTTTAAGCTATTTCTCCATAGAGCATCATGTTATACGTGAGTGGAGTCACTCATCTATCTATTTTTCTTTCTTTCTTTCTTTTTTCCTTATTGTACTGGCTAGGACCACCACTATGATGTTGATTAGGAACAGTGAGAGAAGAACACTTGCTTTGATTCTGATATAAAAGGGGAAGCATTTACTCATTTGTCATGGAGTATGATTTAGCTGTAGTTTTGTTTTGTTTTTATTTTTGCAGATGCTCATTATCAGGTTGAGAAAGTTTCCTTCTATGATTCGTTTGTGAAGGTATTTTTGTCATAAAGAAATTGTTGAATTATATCAGAGGTATTGACTATTTCTATTGAAGTGGCTATGTGTTTTTCTTCTTCAGTTTATTAAATGGCCAATTAAATTAGTTTGTTTTCATATGTGAAAATGCATTCCTGCATTCTCGAGATAATGTCCTGATGTGTTATACATTTCTGGATTCTACCTGTAGTATTTTTTGAGTATTTTTATGTCTCTGTTCATGAAGGATGTTGGTGTGTAGTTTTTGCTTCTTGGAATATCTTTGTCTGGTTTCTGTATCAGTGTAATCCTGGAGCTGAAAAGTGCACTGGGAAGTGTTCTTTACCTTCTACTTTCTGGAGGTTTCTATTTTGTTGCTGTTATCTTCAACTGCTTGGTGAAATTCGCTAGTGACGTATCTGGGCCTAAAATTGTTTATGTTGCTTGTTTTTGTTTTTTGGTTGTCGGTGGTAGAAAATTATTAACTTACAATTCAATTTCTTTAATAAATATAGTATTATATTTAATGAACATAATGTAGAATTATATTCTGTATATAGAAACATAGAATTCTAGTAACATATGTCGTCCTGAGTAATCTTTGGTACTTTATGCCATTCAAGAACTTTGTCCATTTTATCTAGATTTTAGGATTTATGAACATCAAGTTGTTTATAATATTCCCTCATTAACCTATTAATATTAGGATGACCTGCTGGTATGTCCTTTTCTTTCTTGCTAATATTGTTTATTTTTACATTCTTTTTTTTTTCATAAGACCTATTGTTAAAGCTTAGTGATTATATTGATCTTAGTAATTAGCATTTGGTTTCATTCATTTTATTGGTTGTCTTTCTCTTTTCAAGTTTATTGCTTCTACTTTTGCTTTACTACATCTTCCTTTTGTTTGACCTGAGTTTCATTTGCTCTTCTCATTCTAGTTTCTTAAGATGAAAATTAATATCACTTTGAGACATATTCTAATACCAGCATTTAACAGTATTACTTTCCTGTTCATTAGCCATATCTCACAAATGTTGGTATGTTATATTTATTTTCTTTTTTAAGGGTTTATTTACGTATTTGAGAGAAAGAGAGAGAGGGAAAGAAAGAGAGATCATGAATCGGAGAGAGAGGCAGAATAAGAGGGAGAAGCAGGCTCCCTGCTGAACAGGGAGCCCAACATGGGGCTCAAGACCAGGACCCTGGGATCATGACCTGAGCTGAAGGTGCCTGCTTAACCAACTGATCCACCCAGTTGCCCCACATTACTTTTATTTCCAATAAAATATTTCAAATATTTTCAAATTCTCCTTGTGACTCCTACTTCAACCCATGGGTTATTTAGAAGTGTGCTGTTTAGTTTCAGACCTACTGAGGAGCTGAAGGCAGATGCTATTGCTCTTTGACATCAGGTTTTTATATTTCTATCATTTCCACCTTTTTTTTCCTATAATTTCTAATGCTCTGCAAAACCTCCATATGTTCATTCTTCATATAGAGCTCTCCTACTTTAACCTGTAATATATTAATCATAATTATTTTGAATTCTCTACCTGATAGTTTGAATATCTGGCCATCTCTGAGTCCTTTCCTATTGATTGATTTGCCTCTTGACAATGGGTTGGTTTCTTTTTTTCTTCCTTTCTTTCATTTCTTTCTTTCTTTCTTTCTTTCTTTCTTTCTTTTTCTTTGTATTAACCTGCCTTGTGGCTTACTCAAGGACCATTACAAAGGAATTGCCTTTAATGCACCAAACTCACAATTCCCCTAGTGTTGAGCCAGAGACCCAGGACACATTCATTTAAAAAGTTTTATAAGCAATTATGTTAGTAGTTTTTGCCTTGGGAAATAGATAACTCTTGGGACAAAGGATAGACTAACCAAAGTTTGGAACGAAAAGCTGGGTTTTGAGATGCTTTGGGCCATAAGACCTTGATAAGCTCTGTCATATTCGTGGAAATCTAGAAAGCCATGCATTACACATGGCAATGCTATTATTTTAGGATTGGTGTGTTTGTGACTGGTGGAGGATTCCCTCAGACTTTGTGTCTGCTCTCAATTTTAGCCAACCTGTAAGCCTGTGCTACAGTGGTGTTCTCTTAAACCACTGTTTTTTCTCCCCAAGGTTAGACTCTTATGGCTTCTACTTGGTGCTTGCTCTTATGTAGCATAGTTCGTTCACCTTCAAGTCAGGTAAGTCTGTGTGGCGACAGTGGTAGGTTTCTCTCAATGTACCTGCTCCTCCTTCCCAAGGAAGAAGGGAACTGTAAATTGTGTTGTGGTAGGTCTTATGCAGCAGAACATTTTTTTTTTTGCCATTCCCCAGATGTAGAAGACCTCTCCATTAGTATTGGTGTAAGATGCTTCGCTCAGAGCTGTTAGTTTCCCCTTCCCCTGGGGTAGAGGGCTTTTGCTAGTGTCTGGGAGTGATAGACTTAGGCTTTTGAGAGAAAAGGATGGGGCTTTGTGACTTTTCTAGGGGATGCAAATAACTTCCTGAATCCCTGCCAGTTAAAAAGACCTTTTCTTGTATCTCCACCTGTTCCCAGTCTTTCTTAATAGTACCCAGTGGAAGTCCATGGATGGATAAATGCCTCTCTGTGGGTACAGGTGTCCTTGTTTTGATAGTTCCAGGAGTTCTACAGAGTGATTTTAACCTCCACCCAGCCTTTATAAATTGATGGAAAAATTGGCTGATTTATTCTTACGTGCTTGTGTAGTGGCACTATCTGGTCTCATACCCTGCCAATCTGTGATAAGCCAGTCCTATTTCTTGTTGTTGTTGTTGTTGTTGTTGTTGTTTTGTTTTGTTTTGTTTTCCTTGGGGCCCCCATCTCTCCCTGGATTTCAGGTTTCTAGTCTGATTTGGGAATTCAGCTGCTTGATGTGCAAAGGAAGAGTTATTTTGTGGTTTATCTGTCTAGTTGTTTTTCATCGTTATCAGGATAGTGGCAACACTTTCTCGAGAACTCCACATCCTAGCCATGAAGGGAGCCTCCAGTGAATTTTTGAATCCTAAAAATATATGAAACAATTAAATGAGGGAATGGTGAAGCTAACTCATCTACATCATGGTTTCTGTTCCTCAGCTATGGAAATTTATGGACGAAGTCTCTTCATGCCTTAATGATATGTTTTCTACAATATTTTCATGGACAAGACATCTATGACAGTCATTTCTTTCAGTATATATATATATATCCTCTTGAGCATGCTCAAGTCACTGCCTAAATGATTAAAATGCAGTTACTCTTTAGCACATGGTATTTTCATTTTTATTATTTTTATCAAATTGTAATGCTTGCCTTAGGAATTGTTCTTAAAATGTTTGTTCCATGATTACAAAAGACATGTGGAGAGTAGAGGGAAGGCCTGTGTCACTGTATACATTTTAATTTAATATAAACATACATAAATGTTAAAGAAATAGACTATCACACATTGAAGTCACTTGTTTGCTTTCCTCTCACTTGACGGCTTTGAACAATTGATTTCACCTCCAACCTCCAACCAAATAGAAATATTTTTATCATGAAACAGCAAATATTTTCTAAATTATATGCCATATTCCATGTACATAATACTCATCACCCTCAATTATTTTCCATATCCTTATGTTATTATTTGTTGAATGATTTCTTGATACATGTCCTTTACTCCATGTAAGCATTTGTTTGAATTTTCACCTTTACAGAAGGCTATCCCTGCCTTACCCAATCTAAAATAAGAGCTATTCCAATATCACTGTCTATTCTGCACTGTCCTTCAGTGTTCCTCAAAGAATATTACAACATGACATTATATATATTTTTTCACCAAGGAATAGGGATTCTTTATTTCTCACATAATTACTCCAGGTTAGGAATATGAGAATGTGTATGTATATATACACACACACAAATGGAAATGATGACTAGAAGAAACAATGGCAAAAACAACTGATATTTTATGTGAATCTATGGGAGTTTAAGTTTTAATACCAGCCCCCCGAATTGCTACAACATCTTTCAGTGTTGCATCTGACTGTTCTGAGATCTTTCTTTCAGTTTTGAGGTTTCCCAAGCAGGTTTGGTGATGGCAGACAAGATGAGCTAAGAAAGCATTCTCAAATATTGTTCTTTTGCCAGATTCCAGTTTACCGAGGTACCTGTTTACACCAGCAGAGATGACAGCCACTTGTTCATCACCAGCCATGATACACTAAGACTCAAGATTTGTGAGTGACAGCATTGAGGTCAGAACTGAACTGGGCAAAAGTAGTGACCTCAGATTAATGAGGCAATTCCTCATAACTGCTGCCTGATTCCTAGCCTTGATTTGGGCAGCAGACCCAAGGTGTAGAATGTACAAACTAACATTAATGAAAGGCGGATACCTTTGAAGAAAGATTCTGTCTCAATCACAAGAATGAAGTTACCAGAGGGCTGGGATTTGTTGTGCACATTGGCATACCTTGATTCTGCAAGAGTGCCTGGCAGACAGGCAGATTTTTTGAGTGGGTGCTTAAAACGTATTCATTGAATGAATGAATGAGTGAAAATAATGTACAAATTCTTAGCCAAATTAATTTTTCTCTGGGTATCCTGATAATGAAAATCCCAAGAGCCATTGCATCATTCTGCATTCCCAACAAAATTTTAAAGTTTAAGAAGCTGGAGAAGCAAAATCTGGCTACAAAGAACATACTAATAGATAAGAAGAGATGAATTGTAGCCATCACATAAATAGAGCAGGGATATATTGCAGAGATAAAATGAAGGTAGATGTCAGGTTACTAGATAACAAATATAAACTGAATGAGCAGAGAGCTTTAGAATGAAGAGGAAGTAAGAAATCTGAGACAAATATTTACTAGAAGATCAGCTAATAATAATAATTTTTGGAGGGGCAGGAATAAGATTTTAGCCAACCTGTAACTAATATCAGGATCCCTAATTTCTATGTGCCTTTACTATTGTTAAGTGTTAAATAGTTTCTTTTAAAACCTGTCTACACTATGAATTTTCCTTGTAGAGTTTCCACCATACATGTATAGAATAGAAAACGAATTACTGCTACACATTTCAGTTGATGATGTCTCAAATGAATGAATGAAAGGAAATGTTAATTCTTCCAATGAAATTCTATACTTGAAGCCCCTGGGTGGCTCAGTCTTAAGCATCTCTCTTTAACTCAGGTCCTGATCCCAGCCAGGGTCCTGAAATCTAGCCCTGGGTTGGGTTCTCTGCTCCACAGGGAGTCTGCTTCTCCTCTCCCATTCCCCCAGGTTGCGTTCCATCTCATGCTGTCTCTCTCTGTGTCACTGTTAAGCAAATAAGTAAATTTTTAAAAAATATTTTTAAAAAAGAAAACCTATTTTTTCCAAATCCATTCAGGCCTCCTTATCATACCCTGCTCTCCAATGATACACAGAGAAGACAGTCTGGCTCACAGAATCCAGGGAATTTTATATATGCCATGAACCCTGGAGACCCTGTGAATAGCCTGGCCGTTGATTCAGGTCTGACATGGAAAATAAGACTTCCATAAAGATGATAGCAGATGAACTTCGGATGACCATGACAGCACCATATTCAGGCTTGCAGCAGTTACTCTGTTCTTGTTTTCAGAATAACTGTTATCACCAGATAAACTACTTTGCATAGTGACCAGTGCACATGCTATAAAACCAAGTTTCCTGGATTGGATCCTGGGCGAATAACTCTAGGGAGATTACTTAATTTTTCTTTGCTTCAGTTTCTCATCTCAAAATGGGAATAATAATAATACATATCTCAGTTCTATTACAGGATTAAGTGAGTCAACATATCCAGTGTGCTGAGAATTGTGCCTGAGGTATAGGAAACCTTCAACAAATGTGAGCTATTATTAATATCGCCTTATAAGAAACAGATAGCATCTTTTACCAAAGGGCTGACTTTTAATGTTGAACTCTCAGAAAATGTTCATTTCTTGTTAGCACTTCTGGTGCTAACAATCTTCCCAGGCTGCTTGGCATCTCATAATACCTAAAGTCCATTTGTGTTTTGCCAGTGCATAATATGCACACATCAAAACTCTTCAGTTGTAGACCAGATTGATAACTTTCTCATTTCTTATATGCCTTGCCCATGTAAGATGCTAAACTGGAAGGTCTCCACACCATCCTAAAATTTGCTAATACCCAGGATATAGAAGGGGGAGAGAGAGAGGGTGAGTGTGTGTGTGTGTGTGTGTGTGTGTGTGTGTGTGTGTATACACACATAATTATATATATGGGGTATATATTCATTCTATAGTAGAGATCAGAATAAAACTAAGGAATGTCATTAAGAGGTAACAGAGCTGTGAGAAATATGAACTTTATGAACACTCCAATTAGAAAAGAAAATTCAGATTCACAGTCCTTCTGCCTTGCAGTGTAATATGCTCTAAATTCTATTGTACACTATAGTCTTTGTACTATGAACAATTCTTGGGGCACTAGGGTGGCTCAGTTGGTTAAGCATGAGATTCCTGATTGTGCCTCACAATCGTGAGATGGAGCCCTGTGTTAATCTCCTGCTTAAGATTCTCTCTCTCCCTCTCCCTGTGCCCCTCCCCTCTAAAAAAAAGAGACAGTTATTAACATCTATCTCAAAGGATTGTGTATCCTCAAAGGGAGAGAGTTTTCTATGCTATCTAAGTGGCAAGAAGTATTGTTCATGGTATTCTTGAGGAAGTCATAAATGGCTCGTTGTCCAAAATTATCTCCTCACTAACACAACCAAACATACTTACCTCTAAAGTATTCTCTCTTTCCTAACTTCATATAGGTGCATATAGAGACCAAATAACTTAAAGACACACCTGCTTACTTTAGAGCTTTACATAAACCTGACTTTAGTAATCACAATGGAATTTTCTTTACTCAAACAGTAAAATACTTGAAACAGTCAATTATGTCTACTTAGGGAGCCTCATGACAACTCGGTTACAGTGAAGGATAGAATATAATTACCCCAATCTACAAATGGAGCCCTAGATATATAGGATGAGGGTCAGGAAGGTGCTAGGACAACTGGCTGCCAGAGTTTACTGACTACTGCTTAGACATCCTGATACCAATAATATCTCCTTAATAAAAAACAAACAAAACCCAGGCCTATAAAAGATGCATGAAATCAAGAGAATCATGGTCAAAAAGCCATGTCTGCACTTACAAAATGAGTATCAGCCTATTATATACACACTTGCACCCTTTGCTATGTACATAATTCTTACAAAGTTGTGACTTTTGGAACTCCTTTTGGTGGACTAGCTTATCCTCAGGAAGGGTCAGTTCGAATCAAATGGTCATGTCTTTTTACTGTACTTCTAGAAATTTGCCCTAAGTGCTATTGCATATATGCATTCTCATGCATTGGCAACACTGTTAAGATTCAGTCTCTCTTATTGAAGGGGTTACAAATTGTTTAGAGAGATGACATTAATATACACGAAATAAGATCAGAATGTTTCAAATAAACACACAAAATGTGATAACACCTATTACTAGTACTCCATGAATTCATAAAAGCAGCAAGTCCGTGTAGCCTGGAGAATACAGGGAACAGTACACCAGGGTGCTGCTCTGAAGGAGTCAACCCAGGGCCTGATTCAGAACTCACTTCCTGTCCAGCATAGCATGCCTCATAACTTCTCTCTAGCCACTTTTGAACATTATACTATTGGCCCATCAGTGCCATATGCTGCTTATCTTTTTCCTTTCCAAATGTAAATATTTCCCAGGATTTTAATGTCCCTGTACTACCATAGGGTATGTGGTGGGCATATAATTTGTCTTTAAAGTTCATAAATATGTAAATCAAAAGCAACCATGGTCTGACCTGATACAGATATAGAATATCATAAGATTAAAGTGTTGATCTTATATGTTGAGTTTTCTTTCTTGAGGAGGACGTGAATGTATTTTGTGGGCAAAAGAGAGGAAAGTCAATATTTGTGGCAAAGAGAGTAAACTGCAGTAGACTTTATACATTTTCAAAATGTTAGCTGCTCCTCTTTGTGGAAGTACATCCTTATTCTATGATATCAGACTTGGCCATGGGATTTCCTCTGCCTCTTAATGTGAAAAGGCATCCTTTTCATGTAATAACCACACATCACAACCCTTCATTTGTAGACCAGTTTACTTACATCAAGCTGCACCAAGCGGCTTGCTTTGTCTAGAGGATGTGAACTGATGTGAAATGTTACAATTAGAGCAAAAGCTTTAACAACCCCCACCATTTTGTTTAATGTGACTTCTGCAAGAAGAATGTCATTGTCCCAGGTGAGACTGCTCTCTCAATTTGAGGCCACCATAGAGATTATGTAGAGAATCACAGAGCAACTGATATTAGGGCAGCATGAGGGAGAATTTTTTGTTGTTGTAAACTACTAAGAACTAAGAATTGCTTCTTACTCTACTATGACTTATATAAAGCTGACTGATACAGAGTGGTTGAATTTGTATGGGTGGTAGGAAAGACGTATCCTCATACAACAGTCGCAGATACTAGCAAAGAATGCTGCAAAATGTTTTTGGGGAGCCTTAAAGAGGTAAGCCTAAATAGAACAGAAGTGTTACAAAGTAACGAGTTATGAACATTTTATGTAGGCCTTTTTTGGGTAATGGGAAATCTGAAAACGTGTCACTGGACTTCAGATTTGATCTAGTAACAATGATGAACATTTAGGCTTTCAGTCAGGGGTTCATAAGATAAAAACCCATGTAATGATAACTCTTTTGACTGTTAATTATAATCAGAAAAATTAGGTGAGAAACCAACAGAAATTCTGGAAAAGCTAAAGAAAGGACTGTAATCATCACGTGATTATGGTTGAAATTTGGCCCCAATTTGTGGAGCTAGGAAGAAGGTGAAGAACAAAATAATTCTTTGTCAGTAAAACTATGGAGTTCTCTATATTTACACAGTATAGTGAATAAATAAGAGGAATTAGTCAAAGGTATCTTTATAGCTTCAGATCTAAGGGGCTGGGACAATGGAAACACCATGAACAGGGATAGGCAAATTAGAAAAAAGGGCTAATTTGGAGTGAAAACTTTGTGATTGGAGTAAATATCTTTTTTTTTTGTATTTTTGAGATAAACCATTCAATGAAAAGTTGGATCAGAGAGAGATCAGGTCCCATGATAGAATTCTTGGAGTTGTCCTCATAGAGATTATCACTGAAACCAAGCAAATGAATGAGTCTTCTCCAATGAAACAGAGCAAAAATAAAAGAAGGTTAAGAAAGAAGTTATGGTTAGGGGGTTGGAAGGAGGCAGAGAAGTTATAGAATCAAGAAGTGGGATATGAATATATACTAGACCTAGGTATTTCAAAGCATTACCTTTTCCCCCCAATTTAGGATTATTTGAGGCATGAAAAAGCAAGAATAGAGAGTATAGGGAAAGTTCATTAGGTACATCCATTCTCATGGTCTATTCAAAGAGTTGTTTATTGATGAAAAATTGGGATTTATGAAGTTTAAGGATATCGTGCAATAAACATTGAAAATCAAAGGTTCTCAGAAAAGAGAAAAGGGAGAAGTATAGCAAGAAGCAGGGTCTCTGAAGAATGAGAAATGGATGGGCTAGGGGGCACAGGTGGGAGGATTAAGTTGCCTTCAGGTGGGATGTGTTTTTGCTTTATTTGCCTTGGTGAGCTGGTGTGAAAATAAGAAAAATAGCCGTCATGGTTGGTTCCTCACTATGTGTGAAGTGTACTGAGAACATGACAGATATGATGTCATTTAATCCATCAAATAACCTCACTGGGTAAGTGGTGTTTATTATTATCCCCATTACAGGGAAGAAACATAAGGCAGTAAAAAGTAAGATGAATTAATGTAGCTCACTAGTAAGTGTCAGAAATGAGATTCAAACTCATGAGTTTGGATTCAGAATCAGTATCCTAAACCACTACATTTAGAATGGAAGTTATCAGTGTTGAATTTGAACCAAAGAAAAGTAGGTGTGGCCATTAGAACAAGGAAATTGAGGGTACTAGCAGCATTTTAAACAAAATCTCATTAGATGCGTATATCCATTCTAGTTCCTACCATTTCAAATACTGGAACATTTCACAATAAAATAAATACTTTAAAAATTCATTAAGTTATTTAGCTTAACTCCTCATCATTTATGATTCATCTGTAGTAGCTCATTTGGTTCTTACAGCAAACTATGTAAAATGTAGTATTGACTTCTGTTTTTCTTTTCAACAAGTGAGATAAACTTGAGAGGAGGAAGAAGTTGATTTTGTCAAAGTTACTCTGATAGAATGTGGCAGAGATGGAGCTCAAGCCTAGATAATCCCTTCACTTGATCCCATCAAACTTGATGTTCTTCCTGCTTTGCTAACTAATTTTCCTCCAAGCACCCATTCTTTTGAAAATAACAGCATCTATACACACTTAACCTTTGATAAAGTCCTCTAAGTTTCTCTAATTATTCCTGAAGAAAGCATAACACAAGAATTAGAGATATCAGCACACCTGGGTGGTTCAGGTGGGTTAGTATCTGCCTTCTGCTCAGGTCATGATACACAGGTCCTGGGATCAAGCCCCGCCTTGGACTCGCTGCTCGGCAGGGATCCTGCTTCTTCCTCTCCTTCTGCTGCTCCCCTTGCTTGTGCTCTCTTGCTGTCTCTGTCAATTAATAAATAAATCTTTAAAAAATAAGCAGAGAACTCTAACTCTCCAAAATACAGGCTTCCATACTAGACTGACTTTCTGATTTCTCCACTCTCTGCACAAAGTCCACTCACTGTATTGAATCTAGAAACACTAATAGTTTGCTCATAGGGAATGCTTCAGACTTATTTCTCTATTACTTTTGAGAACCCATTCCCTGAGGTGGTGACAAAGCTCCTGCAGAACCCTTTCATCTTCCCATCCAAAATATAAAGCATCTTTTAGCTTTGAAGTTGAGCATCACCAGGAATGGGAAGGCATCATTTATCCCATGTTCCTACGAGTCACGCGTTTTCACAAAGCCCAACTTGTAATCTTTGGTCATGATGTTGTAAAAGCTTTCCTTCAATATTGTTCCTGTTGTTGCTTAAGTTAATAGGAATAATGTAAGGTATAATTAAAAATAACATTTTAGCTCCCATTCTTCCAGGAGGCACGTTACAAATTATTTTTGTTTACTTCATTCCTGCACTGTGAAATTACCAGCAAATGTTTGTAACTTCATCAAAACATAATACATTATTTATTAAGTATCAAATAAAGAAAAATGAAATTCATCACTGTTGTTCTTAGTTGTTTCTTTTCCCCAAGATTACCTAAATAATTTAAGGTCATAAACTACCATACTTCACTTTAGAAAAGAAGGCCTGAAGAGTTTGTCTGTTGAATTGAACCTAGATGTTCAGTTTTCCTGAATAAGGAGCCATGAAAGTGAATATCCATAAGCAGATGTTACATAGTAGTATCCTGTGCAGAGGTCTGCTATGCTGATTGTCCAGTTATCCATACCATAGCTCCCTTCCCGGAAGATGGTAGATGAGACTCCAGCAGTTTCCTATTGACACAGTTGGTTGGAACAATAAAAAAATCTCCATACATGTATAGCACAATCTAAGTAGAGTTGGATTTGAGAAGGTCTTATGAAGCCTGGAATTAGCTCTAGCATGTCTAGAGTCAGCTGTGATTTTTAGTTGTGCCTGTGGTTCTTAGGCTTCTGGATCAATGACTTGGGAGTATGCAGGAAGATGAGCCATTTCATTTCTTCTGCAAGGTGAGAGATATTTCTACCCACAAAGAGCTCTTTTCTCTTAAAAAGCAAAGTCATACCAACTGAAACTCCTCTTCCAGCATCATTTCGAGTAGTAGATCATCTTTTAAATTGCAGATATCTTGGAGGCACTTAAAGGGCTAAAAATACTCTAGTGGAAACATCCTCCAGGTTACTTTTTTCCCTAACATTGAATAAAATCGAGCCACTCCAAGGACAGTTAAAGACCAGATTCTGAGGATCTTAGAAGTTAAGAATCCTTTGTATTCATTGTGTTAGGCAATGCTGCACGTTCCTGCACTTCTGCAAGAATGAAAAAAAATACTGTTTAAGGAAAACTAGTCAACAAGGTGTTTGGGTATGGTTTTGATCCTTAAGAAATAATAGACAAGCACAGTCTCAGACCCATGAGTTGGGAGATATTAACTATTATCTGTTTTGTCACAAACCTACCATGTGATCATGCATAACTCATCTTATCTTCCTTAGTTTCTGTTTTATCACTTCTAAAATGGGAGTGTTAAAAAAAAAAAGGTCAGAAACAGACCCATATATACAGAGAACAAATGGATGGTTGTCAAAGGGAAGAGAAATGGAGGGATGGGCAAAATGGGTGATGGGGAGTGGGAGGTCCAGTCTTCCAAGTATAGAATGAATAAGTCATGGAGATGAAAGGTATAGCATAAGGAACATAGTCAACAGTATTGTAATATATTATATGGTGACAGGTCATGACTACACTCGTGGTTAGCGGAGAACAACGAAGAGCTGTAAAATCACTATGTTGTACTACTGTAACTTTGTGTGTAAAGTACAGTTCATTTTTTAAAAACCCTGTCATTTCTGTGAAAATTAAAACACTTTTCACAAGAAAAAAATAGACATTGAAAAAAAATTAAATGAGGCTGTTATGTTAGTTTTCGTAGGCTTGTATATATGCATTTATTATTTTATTGAGATAGAAATGACTGACATACAAAATTTGATTAATTTCAGATGTACAACATCCTGTGAAGTGATCATCACAATCAAAGAAGTTAACATCCGTCACACATATAGTTACACATTTTTTCTTGTGATGAGAACTCTTAAAATCTATCCTCTTAGCCACTTTCAAATGTGCAATACATTCTTAACTAGAGTTACAAAAATTATTAACTATAGTCACTGTGTTCCCCACAACAAGATATCACCTCAGATTTAATAAATGGCTATTATTTTTTAAAAAAAAAAGTCTCAATTAACAAGTGTTAGCAAGGATATGGAGAAATGTTAGTCTATTTTGAGATTCCTTCTAGTCCAGATTAAAAATGAAAGCGATCAATCATCACAATCATAAAAGCATGAGCACTTGAAGTTAGAACAAACCTCAGCAATGACTTCTCCTCCTGACCAGTTCAGGAATTCTTCTTTAACATCCTTGGTTCAATAATCTATAGCTGAAGACTAACTCTGAGAAGAAGCTCTTCATCTTATAAAGCAGATTCTTCTAAGATACAGGTGGAAGAACTCCACAGTTGACTGTTGGAGCTCTAGGGTTCTTGCATTCTGAGTTGGAATCCCAGCTCACTAGGTGAGTGATCTTGGGAAGCCTAACCTCTAGAAGCCTCAATGTTATCACCTGTTTAAAATATACTATTACTATCATTAGTATAACTATTATTGGCAAAGACTCTCTTTGACCAGACTTAAGCTCCTTTGAGTTCTCTTCTCACCTAGGTCTCTGTGCCCATCTGTGATAAGCTCCAATTTAGCAAGAATTCTGCTAAGTCAGTTTATCAGGAATCCCCACCCTTGATGGATGTCTACTTGACAGAGAATACTTGGTAGTTGATCAGATTCCTCATCCCCACTCTTTATATCTAATCCCTCTCTCTGCCCTCTATAAAAATCCTATTAAGTAAGTTTAGTAAGAATGCCCTGTTCTTGATGTGCCCTCTAGGTAATTTTCCATCCACTGACCCCCTCACTCTGCTTCTTGGCTATAAATATCCCCAACTGTCTTTGTTGTATTTGGAGTTGAACCTAATCTCTCTCCCCTGTTCAATACCCCCACTGCAATAGTCTTGACAAAAGTCTTCCTTATCATTTTAAACAAATATCAGGATAATTTTTCTTTAACATTATTAGAAAGTTCTCTTTCATGTTGAGCTGAGAACCTATTATCGCCTCCTCCCCACTCATCCTAGCACTTCTCTTTTGGAAACATAAATAACATTTCTATTCCATCTGTCATGTGAAATCTTTCAGATACATGAATAAAGAGACCGCATATGTCAAATCTTCTTTATTTCAGGTGAAATATATCCATTCTCTTAAGAGTCCCAGATGATTAAAAAAAAAAAAAGAGTCCCAGATGATTACCATTTGGTCTCTCTCTCTCTTTTTTTAAATTTGTTTTTATTTTTTTTCTAAACATTTAATGTATTATTAGCCCCTGGGGTACAGGTCTGTGAATCGCCAGGTTTACATACTTCACAGCACTCCATTTGTTCTCTTTTTATGAACATGTTTGAATATGACATTGCAGCATTCATGATACTTCAAAGGTGTACATACAATCTGAGGACACACTGACACCATTATCTTCCTTGGTCTAAGCCCTACAATTCTATGAAGTTGATATGAGATGTAGTTTACAGATGCACTGAATGTTGGCAGCTGCATCACACCTTGGCACACAAACACTGATATGAATCTGGATTTTCTCTAACCTTGAATATTTGCAGTTGATTTTTTTAAAATAATAAGTACAGGATTTAAAAATAGGATGGAATTATTCAGGATAGACTTCCCCAAAAAGATATTTCTAGTCATCTAATGAAACAGTGATGGACATGTGTCTTGAGAACTGGGCCTTGAAAGAGATGATGGACACTGATGATGAATCATGAATATTTTCTAATGGAAGGGTGGAATACAGAAACACATGGAGAGGGGAACTAAAGTCATATGTCAGCTAAAAGCTGAATTATCATTACTCACTGCTTTGTTTTCTTTTTACCCACATGCCATTTGCTAATTCCTAGCCCCAAGCCTTGCACACCTTTCTTCAGTAATGGGGGATTTGTCTCCAAAGCACATTAGACCTTGATTATGCCAGTTTTGAAACTGTATTCTTTTGACATGTATTACTATTTTTCTGAAACAGAAAAGCAACTTAATAGAGAAAGTTTTGAAAGTATAGAAATTTGATCTGAATTATATATATAACGATTCATAGGTATATATATTTATATCACTGATTTAAATACATAGACATATATTTATATCATTAAATATATTTATTATATATATATATATATATATATATATTCATGTATAAAATAAAAATGTAACCTTCTTCCCTACAGATTCCACTTCCCAGCAAAAACCATTGCAATTTACTTGTCTGGGTCCATCCTTAAGCTACAGATTCCTTGAATATGTAAACTGAATTTATTCAAGGCTGTTGAGCCCATGATCAAGATAAGGTCTTTTGAAGATGAGATCCGTTAAGTATCAACTCTTACCAGGCAATATTTCAATATGCAGCCAGTATCGTATATGACAAATTGTATAGAAATAATACATAAGTGTGAAAAGGGGAATTCTCTACCCCATAACACAATTACCAGATATGTGAGAAAATATTTTTCCCTGAAAAAAACTAGGAACAAACAAAGCATTCCTCATGCCATTTAGACCTTTAAAAAAAAGTTAAAAATCACTCTGATTATATATATATAATATATATATTATATATATTATATATATATATAATATATATACATATACATATATATTCTGAAATAAGCTTAGGTTGCACACTGATAGAGGAATTTTCCCAAAAGACACAGTCTTGTTAGCTTTTTGTGCATCTCAGCAGCATGCAATAGCACTAAAAATGAAAACTAGATTTAACTATAGCAACAAACAATGTCACATAGGGTAGACAGGACAAAAGGAACCAGAACAAGTGTTAGAGATGATAAAGCTCAGTATCTTGGCAACATTTTGTGTTGTGTTATTTTTTAAAAAGTGAGTAATATTGTGCTCTATTTGTATTTCTTTATTTTTATTTATTTTTATTTCTTTTAACATATAATGTATTATTAGCCCCAGGGGTACAGGTCTGTGAATCGCCAAGTTTACAATTTTCACAGCACTCACCATAGCAAATACCTTCCCCAGTGTCCGTAACCCAACCACAGTCTCCCTACCCCCTCCCCCCGGCAATCCTCAGTTTGTTTTATGAGATTAAGAGTCTCTTATGGTTTATCTCGCTCCTGATCCCATCTTGTTTCATTTTTTCCTTCCCTACTCCCCAAACCCCCCACTATGCCTCCCAACATCCTCTTATCAGGGAGATCATATGATAATTGTCTTTCTCTGGTTAATTTATTTTGCTCAGCATAATACCCTCTCGTTCGATCCACATTGTCGCAAATGGCAAGATTTCATTTCTTTTGATGGCTGCACAGTATTCCATTATATATATATACCACATCTTCTTTATCCATTCATCTGTTGATGGACATCTAGGTTCTTTCCATATTTTGGCTATTGTGGACATTGCTGCTATAAGCATTCAGGTGAATGTGCCCCTTTAGATCACTACGTTTGTATCTTTAGGGTAAATACCCAGTAGTGCGATTGCTGGGTTGTAGGGTAGCTCTATTTTCAACTTTTTGAGGAAACTCCATGCTGTTTTCCAGAGTGGTTGCACCAGCTTGCATTCCCACCAACAGTGTAGAGGATTCCCCTTTCTCTGCATCCTCGCCAGCACCTGTCATTTCCTGACTTGTTTTTAGCCATTTTAGCCATTCTGACTGGCATGAGGTGGTATCTCATTGTGCTTTGATTTGTGTTTCCCGATGCCAAGTGATATGGAGCACTTTTTCATGTGTCTGTTGGCCATTGGGATGTCCTCTTTGCAGAAATGTCTGTTTGTGTCCTCTGCCCATCTCTTGATTGGATTATTTGTTCTTTGGGTGTTGAGTTTGATAAGTTCTTTATAGATTTTGGATACTAGCCCTTTATCTGATATGTCATTTGCAAATATTTTTTCCCATTCTGTCAGTTGTCTTTTGGTTTTGTTGACTGTTTCCTTTGCTGTGCAAAAGCTTTTGATCTTGATGGAGTCCCAGTAATTCCTTTTTGCCCTTGCTTCCCTTGCCTTTGGTGATGTTTCTAGCAAGAAGTTGCTGTGGTTGAGGTCGAAGAGGTTGCTGCCTGTATTTCCCTCAAGGATTTTGATGGATTTCTGCCTCACATTATTTCTAATTTCTTCAGCCACTTACTGAGTGATAGCAATGTTATAACTACAGAAACTGTATGTAATTTTGACCTTATAAGTATTTCCTAAATACAGTAATACTTGTTTTATTTTTCCTTGCTTAGTTTTGCTGCGGTGGGAAGAAATACTTTCTGGATTAACTCAACTATGCTGCCAGGCCAACAAGTCACTGTCTTGTCTATTTTTTTTTTAATTTTGAGAAATATTTCTTAAAGTTTCTCTTTGAGAAAGACTGGCGACAATATGATGTCAGCCTCCTCTTGTTACCTATTAATATGTTTGAAAGAACACTCTGGGATTTAATTTTGTTAGTCTAAGCATATCTGTGAAATTATTTTACAAAGTGATTGGTAAGGGCATAAGTAAACAGGGTCACTGAAAGATAAACATCCTTAATTAAGTTCCACAAATATGAAATGCCATTTCTATGCAGGGCACTATACCAGGTGCTAGCTCTGTAGTTAGAGATAAATATGAAAAAGTCCCAGCCCCCGTGTAGTTCGTAGATCAATACCAAATAATAGTCCCTTATAATTTTCATGATTTATATCTTTCAAAGATCTTTTAAATTGAAAATGAAGTGAACAGCTTAAAGTTTATTTATGCATCATTCATAACTAGCTGGTCTCTTAGACATTGTTCAGAAGGAATGCTAACCATTGTTAAATTCATCCATCTCTGCTCCTCCTTTTCCACCAAGGCTAAGAACTGTGGATGCTCAAAGCATCTCAAAGGCACATCAAAAAACCTCTGTGAAGCACGCCTCCCTCCTTATTCCCCAAGTGCAACTGACAGGTTGAGTCAGACCAACTAAAACCTTCTCTCAAATTTATGAAAATCAGACTAGGAGTTTCACATGAATCAGTGTCCTATATGTAGTGCCCCAAATTTCTTCTTCTTCTTTTTTTGGGGGGGGTGGTGATAAAGGCATAAACACCTTTTCTTTTTTTTTTTTAATTTTATTTTTTTATAAACATATTTTCCCCCCAGGGGTACAGGTCTGTGAATCTCCAGGTTTACACACTTCACACCACTCACCATAGCACATACCCTCCCCAATGTCCATAACCCCACCCCCCCTCTCCCAACCCCCCTCCCCCCAGCAACCCTCAGTTTGTTTTGTGAGATTAAGAGTCACTTATGGTTTGTCTCCCTCTCAATCCCAACTTGTTTCATTTACTCTTCTCCTACCCCATTAACCCCCCATGTTGCATCTCCTCTCCCTCATATCAGGGAGATCATATGATAGTTGTCTTTCTCTGACTGACTTATTTCGCTAAGCATGATACCCTCTAGTTCCATCCACGTTGTCGCAAATGGCAAGATTTCATTTCTTTTGATGGCTGCATAGTATTCCATTGTATATATATACCACATCTTCTTTATCCATTCGTCTGTTGATGGACATCTAGGTTATTTCCATAGTTTGGCTATTGTAGACATTGCTGCTATAAACATTCGGGTGCACGTGCCCCTTCGGATCACTACGTTTGTATCTTTAGGGTAAATACCCAGCAGTGCAATTGCTGGGTCATAGGGTAGTTCTATTTTCAACATTTTGAGGAACCTCCATGCTGTTTTCCAGAGTGGTTGCACCAGCTTGCATTCCCACCAACAGTGTAGGAGGGTTCCCCTTTCTCCGCATCCTCGCCAGCATCTGTCATTTCCGGACTTGTTAATTTTAGCCATTCTGACTGGTGTGAGGTGGTATCTCATTGTGGTTTTGATTTGTATTTCCCTGATGCCGAGTGATATGGAGCACTTTTTCATGTGTCTGTTGGCCATCTGGATGTCTTCTTTGCAGAAATGTCTGTTCATGTCTTCTGCCCATTTCTTGATTGGATTATTTGTTCTTTGGGTGTTGAGTTTGCTAAGTTCTTTATAGATTCTGGACACTAGCCCTTTATCTGATATGTCGTTTGCAAATATTTTCTCCCATTCTGTCAGTTGTCTTTTGGTTTTGTGAACTGTTTCCTTTGCTTTTGATCTTGATAAATCCCAATAGTTCATTTTTGCCCTTGCTTCCCTTGCCTTTGGCGATGTTCCTAGGAAGATGTTGCTGTGGCTGAGGTCAAAGAGGTTGCTGCCTGTGTTCTCCTCAAGGATGTTGATGGATTCCTTTCTCACATTGAGGTCCTTCATCCATTTTGAGTCTATTTTTGTGTGTGGTGTAAGGAAATGATCCAGTTTCATTTTTCTGCATGTGGCTGTCCAATTTTCCCAACACCATTTATTGAAGAGGCTGTCTTTTTTCCATTGGACATTCTTTCCTGCTTTGTCGAAGATTAGTTGACCATAGAGTTGAGGGTCTATTTCTGGGCTCTCTATTCTGTTCCATTGATCTATGTGTCTGTTTTTGTGCCAGGACCATGCTGTCTTGATGATGACAGCTTTGTAATAGAGCTTGAAGTCCGGGATTGTGATGCCACCAACTTTGGCTTTCTTTTTCAATATTCCTTTGGCTATTCGCGGTCTTTTCTGGTTCCATATAAATTTTAGGATTATTTGTTCCATTTCTTTGAAAAAAATGGATGGTACTTTGATAGGAATTGCATTAAATGTGTAGATTGCTTTAGGTAGCATAGACATTTTCACAATATTTATTCTTCCAATCCAGGAGCATGGAACATTTTTCCATTTCTTTGTGTCTTCCTCAATTTCTTTCATGAGTACTTTATAGTTTTCTGTGTATAGATTCTTAGTCTCTTTGGTTAGGTTTATTCCTAGGTATCTTATAGTTTTGGGTGCAATTGTAAATGGGATGGACTCCTTAATTTCTCTTTCTTCTGTCTTGTTCGTGTAGAGAAATGCGACTGATTTCTGTGCATTGATTTTATATCCTGACACTTTACTGAATTCCTGTACAAGTTCTAGCAGTTTTGGAGTGGAGTCTTTTGGGTTTTCCACATATAGTATCATATCATCTGCGAAGAGTGATAGTTTGACTTCTTTGCCAATTTGGATGCCTTTAATTTCTTTTTGTTGTCTGATTGCTGAGGGTAGGACTTCTAGTACTATGTTGAATAGCAGTGGTGATAACCGACATCCCTGCCGTGTTCCTGACCTTAGCGGAAAAGCTTTCAGTTTTTCTCCATTGAGAATGATATTTGCGATGGGTTTTTCATAGATGGCTTTGATAATATTGAGGTATGTGCCCTCTATCCCTACACTTTGAAGAGTTTTGATCAGGAAGGGATGCTGTACTTTGTCAAATGCTTTTTCAGCATCTATTGAGAGTATCATATGGTTCTTGTTCTTTCTTTTATTAATGTGTTTTATCACATTGATTGATTTGCAGATGTTGAACCAACCTTGCAGCCCTGGAATAAATCCCACTTGGTCGTGGTGAATAATCCTTTTAATGTACTGTTGAATCCTATTGGCTAGTATTTTGGTGAGAATTTTTGCATCTGCGTTCATCAAGGATATTGGTCTGTAGTTCTCTTTTTTGATGGGATCCTTTTCTGGTTTGGGGATCAAGGTGATGCTGGCCTCATAAAATGAGTTTGGAAGTTTTCCTTCCATTTCTATTTTTTGGAACAGTCTCAGGAGAATAGGAATTAGTTCTTCTTTAAATGTTTGGTAGAACTCCCCTGGGAAGCCGTCTGGCCCTGGGCTTTTGTTTGTTTGGAGATTTTTGATGACTGTTTCAATCTCCTTACTGGTTATGGGTCTGTTCAGGCTTTCTATTTCTTCCTGGTTCAGTTGTGGTAGTTTATATGTCTCTAGGAATGCATCCATTTCTTCCAGATTGTCAGATTTGTTGGCATAGAGTTGCTCATAATATGTTCTTATAATTGTCTGTATTTCTTTGGTGTTAGTTGTGATCTATTCTCTTTCATTCATGATTTTATTTATTTGGGTCCTTCTCTTTTCTTTTTGATAAGTCTGGCCAGGGGCTTATCAATCTTATTAATTCTTTCAAAGAACCAGCTCCTAGTTTCGTTGATTTGTTCTATTGTTTTTTTTGGTTTCTATTTCATTGATTTCTGCTCTGATCTTTATGATTTCTCTTCTCCTGCTGGGTTTAGGGTTTCTTTCTTGTTCTTTCTCCAGCTCCTTTAGGTGTAGGGTTAGGTTGTGTACCTGAGACCTTTCTTGTTTCTTGAGAAAGGCTTGTACCGCTATATATTTTCCTCTCAGGACTGCCTTTGTTGTGTCCCACAGATTTTGAACCATTCTGTTTTCATTATCATTTGTTTCCATGAATTTTTTCAATTCTTCTTTAATTTCCTGGTTGACCCATTCATTCTTTAGAAGGATGCTGTTTAGTCACCATGTATTTGGGTTCTTTCCAAATTTCCTCTTGTGATTGAGTTCTAGCTTCAGAGCATTGTGGTCTGAAAATATGCAGGGAATGATCCCAATCTTTTGATACCAGTTGAGACCTGATTTAGAACCAAGGATGTGATCTATTCTGGAGAATGTTCCATGTGCACTAGAGAAGAATGTGTATTCTGTTGCTTTGGGATGAAATGTTCTGAATATATCTGTGATGTCCATCTGGTCCAGTGTGTCATTTAAGGCCTTTATTTCCTTGTTGATCTTTTGCTTGGATGATCTGTCCATTTCAGTGAGGGGAGTGTTAAAGTCCCCTACTATTATTGTATGATTGTCGATGTGTTTCTTTGATTTTGTTATTAATTGGTTTATATAGTTGGCTGCTCCCACGTTAGGGGCATAGATATTTACAATTGTTAGATCTTCTTGTTGGACAGATCCTTTGAGTATGATATAGTGTCCTTCCTCATCTCTTATTATAGTCTTTGGCTTAAAATCTAATTGATCTGATATAAGGATTGCCACTCCTGCTTTCTTCTGATGTCCATTAGCATGGTAAATTCTTTTCCACCCCCTCACTTTAAATCTGAAGGTGTCTTCGGGTTTCAAGTGAGTTTCTTGTAGGCAACATATAGATGGGTTTTGTTTTTTTATCCATTCTGATACCCTGTGTCTTTTGATTGGGGCATTTAGCCCATTAACATTCAGGGTAATTATTGAGAGATATGAATTTAGTGCCATTGTATTGCCTGTAAGGTGACTGTTATTGTATATTGTTTCTGTTCCTTTCTGATCTACTACTTTTAGGGTCTCTCTTTGCTTAGAGGACCCCTTTCAATATTTCCTGTAGAGCTGGCTTGGTGTTTGCAAATTCTTTCAGTTTTTGTTTGTCCTGGAAGCTTTTAATCTCTCCTTCTATTTTCAATGATAGCCTAGCTGGATATAGTATTCTTGGCTGCATGTTTTTCTCGTTTAGTACTCTGAATATATCATGCCAGCTCTTTCTGGCCTGCCAGGTCTCTGTGGATAAGTCTGCTGCCAATCTAATATTTTTACCATTGTATGTTACAGACTTCTTCTTCCGGGCTGCTTTCAGGATTTTCTCTTTGTCACTAAGACTTGTAAATTTGACTATTAGGTGACGGGGTGTGGACCTATTCTTATTGATTTTGAGGGGGGTTCTCTGAACCTCCTGGATTTTGATGCTTGTTCCCTTTGCCATATTGGGGAAATTTTCTCCAATAATTCTCTCCAATATACCTTCTGCTCCCCTCTCTCTTTCTTCTTCTTCTGGAATCCCAATTATTCTAATGTTGTTTCGTCTTATGGTGTCACTTATCTCTCGAATTCTGCCCTCGTGGTCCAGTAGTTGTTTGTCCCTCTTTTGCTCAGCTTCTTTATTCTCTGTCATTTGGTCTTCTATATTGCTAATTCTTTCTTCTGCCTCATTTATCCTAGCAGTGAGAGCCTCCATTTTTTATTGCTCCTCATTAATAGCTTTTTTTATTTCAACTTGATTAGATTTTAGTTTTTATTTCTCCAGAAAGGGCTTTTATATCTCCTGAGAGGGTTTCTCCAATATCTTCCATGCCTTTTTCGAGCCCAGCTAGAACCTTGAGAATCGTCATTCTGAACTCTAGATCTGACATATTACCAATGTCTGTATTGATTAGGTCCCTAGCCTTTGGTACTGCCTCTTGTTCTTTTTTTTGTGGTGAATTTTTCCGCCTTGTCATTTTGTCCAGATAAGAGTATATGAAGGAGTAAATAAAATACTAAAAGGGTGGCAACAACCCCAGGAAAATATGCTTTAGCCAAATCAGAAGAGATCCCAAATCATGAGGGGGTGGGGGGAAGGGGATAAAAAGAGGTTCAGAAAGAAAAAAAAAAGAAAAAAGAGAAAAGAAACAAATAAAAAAAGAAAACCAATAATGAAAAAATATAAAAAGGAAAAAATATATGTATATTAGATAAACTAGTTAAAAAACGTTAAAAAAGAAAAGGGTAAAAGTTAAAAAAAATTTAGCAGAAGAAGAGAAAAAAAATTGAAAAAGAAAAAAAAATTAAATTAACTGCAAGGCTAAAGAATCATGGGGAGAAAGCCATGAGTTCCGTGCTTTGCTTTCTCCTCCTCTGGAATTCCGCTGCTCTCCTTGGTATTGAAACTGCACTCCTCGTAAGTGAACTTGGTCCTGGCTGGGTTTCTTGTTGATCTTCTGGGGGAGGGGACTGTTGTAGTGATTCTCAAGTGTCTTTGCCCCAGGCGGAGTTCCACGGAGTTGCACCGCCCTTACTAGGGGCCAGGCTGAGTAATCCGCTTGGGTTTGCTTTCGGGAGCTTTTGTTCCCTGAGCGCTTTCCATAGAGTTCCGGAGGATGGCGGCCTCCCAGTCTCCGGCCCGGAGGAGCCGAGAGCTCGGGGCCCCACTCCTCAGTGCGCCCTCAGAGAACAGCGCCCTATTACTCCCGTCTGCCTGGCCTCCGGCCGTGCTCCGAGCCAACCGAGCCTGCTACCGGTTCAAGGTAAGCCCGAGCTGTGAGCTCACTCCTCGGCTCCGTCTCTGTAGCCGGCTTCCCCGTTCTAATACCTGCAAGCTCTGCGATACTCAGACACCCCGATCCTTCTGTGACCCTGCGGGACCTGAGGCCACACTGGCCCCACGTGGGCTTCACCCCAGTTAAGCCTCTAGAGCGATGTCCCTCAGCGGAACAGACTTTTAAAAGTCCTGATTTTGTGCTCCGTTGCTCCGCCGCTTGCCGGGAGCCGGCCCCTCACCCCGGGGTCTATCTTCCCGTCCCTTTGGATTCACTTCTCCGCCAGTCCTACCTTTCAGCAAGTGGTTGATTTTCTGTTTCTAGAGTTGCTGTTCTTCTTCTCTTCGATCTCCCGTTGGATTTGTAGGTGTTTGCAATCTTTAGATAAGCTATCTAGCTGATCTCCCGCAACCTGAAGTAGTCTCAGCTGCTACTTCTCCGCCATCTTGACTCCTCCCCCTTCAACACCTTTTCTTTTTTTAAAGTAAACTTTACACCCAGTGCATGCCTTGAACTGAAAGACCTTGAGATCAAGAGTCACATGTTCTACCGACCGAACCAACCAAGGTCCCCCTAAATTTCTGGATATAGATTCTTACTCTCCTATGATCACCATCCGGCATATCATAATGTAGTTAATAAAAACAAATGTGTGTGGTGCTTGTCATCTCTTTTTCTACATCATTTCTTTTCTAATCAGTTCTTTTCACTCTTTCACTATGACTAGCACAGTAAATACTTGTGAAATCTGTGAGGGAACGAATGAATGAATAATGCTTTACCCTTTCTGCCATCCCGTGCAGAGCATTTCCCACCTGCGTTTGCTCTCTGTGCTATTCTCTTTGAATCATGCCCCAACCTGTGATTAAAACTGACTCATCCCCTCAACCCCCAACCTGTAGATCAGTGTCTCCAGAAGCTGTCTGTTGTCTGTTATCTCCTCACATTGCTCATGTTTGGGAGGTGCTTTCTGTGATTTTGTGTTCTATGGAACACTCCATATCACAGTGACTTCTAGTAACTGCCTAGAAATATGTCTAAACCTTTCAAGTTTAAATTCTTCAATTTTGTTTTACTATTTCAGTGTTGTATTCCCATCCCCCCTTCTGAGTCTTTAGATTTTGAAATTCTATCCCCACTAAAGTCTACAGAAGTCTTGGAGCACTTTGCATCTATCACCCTGTCTAATTCTCACTGTCACTTTAGGATGCAGACATAAGAAAACAGAGATTCCAGGGTGGTGGCCAGGGGCTCAGCCCTGCAGCTGAGATGGTAGACCCTGACTTCAGAGGGGTCTGTTTCTGCCAAAGCGGGTGCTTTTCCACCCTGCTGTGCATCACCACCTGGCCCAGTTTGGGCCACCTGTATCTGAAAGACAAAAACACTGACTGATGAAATGCCTTGACATTGGTCACACTCTCATAAGAAGTACGAACAATCCCATTACGTTTTCTTGCTCTTGTTGTGCCATTAAGACTTTCAAATGACTCCTTAATGAAGGAGCTGTGTGCAGTGGTGGGAGCTACATGTGCACACACGGATTGGCACTTGGCAATGCTTAATTATGTACCTTGCTTCCCAATATGGTTAAAATCCCCTCTGGCTATTTTCATCTTCTGGTCTCTTATTTTCACTGCATTAATGCCATTATGCTTCTTCCTCTCCAAAGCAAGTCAAGCATTGTCAGTGGCCTGGCCTGCACTTCGAGGTTTTCAATATCATCTCCTTCCGTCTTATTTGATAGCACTGTTCCTCTTGCTACACTTTCCTGGAGAACCCTTTATAGATTTTTAAATATTCTCATCTTTTTTTGTCTGCTAGTGTCAAAATGATGTTATCTCCAGAAGGTACCTAGGCTTATTAACTAACCTCCAATAGCATCTCTTTTTCACATCATTTCCATTTGTCTTCTCTCTGATTTGTTATTTATTTTCTTTTGAGAGGGTCTACAGAGCACACACAAAAATAAAGGACTGTGGGGGCAGACTTGCCTTATGCTCCCTGTCACATTATTTTATTTCTTCCCCAACCCATCAAGCATTAGAACGTGGGTCACTTTGGTATATAACATCCTCACTTATTTTCGAAGATTATCTGGGAAACACTATTTTGGGTCCAGATTTATAGAAAGAATTAGTGTAGTGGAACACCAAAACCATATTTTTGAATTAACTAATACTTTTCCCACCTCTCTATTTTAGCCTGTTTCAGATCTCCTCTGAAATTCACAATCAGCTTTTTTTGGATGTCTGATGTCTCATTTGCCCTGTGTGTCATGCCTTCTGCTAAGCTTGCCAACCTTTGCAGCAAAATGTCTATGTAAGTCTTCTGATTGGTACTCAGTTATGCTCCTGATTTCTGGGTTCTAATGCCTTTCTTCTCTCCTTTGTAATTGTTATTGTTAGTTTTCCTTGTGCTAACCTTTTGCCCTTCTATTCATATACCTGAATCCAAAAGCTTTTTAGAATTTTGTTTTGTGTTCTGTTGTTTTGTTTAAAGAGGTGAAAGACTCAGCAGAGAACCATCAAATGTCAAACCTAAGAGAAACATCAAATTCTACCTTAATCAGTCTGTGTGATTTTTGAGTTGATATGTTTGCCATAAAATAATTTATTTTTATTATTTTTTTAATTTCTTTTCAGCATAACAAAATTCATTGTTTTTGCACCACACCCAGTGCTCCATGCAGGGCACGTATTGCATAAAATAATTTTTAACTTCTCTTGGGGAGGGTATGTGCTATGGTGAGTGCTGTGAAGTGTGTAAACCTGGTGACTCACAGACCTGTACCCCGGGGCTAATAATACATTATATGTTAATAAAAAATAGAAAATTAATAAAAATAATTTTTAACTTCTTGATTAATTCCTTGGCCTTGGCACACATTACTTCTGTTTTATGTGACATATCATTTTCTTTCTTAAAGAATTCTCCTTTTGTGCCATATTATTTTTAATATGTGAAAAGTTAATCCTAATTTCCTCTTCTTTGCGTATTCCATGTTTCCTGTGTGACATTTTATTCTTGTCTGACACTTTCTTTATACTTTCTACTTTGATGGTATAGATAGATTTTCTCACCTGTATTCCGATTTTTGCAATGTTAGCTTTAACTTATTTTCTCTCCTTAGCTGTTCTGTTTTTAGGCTCTCCATCAAATATTTCTGCAGTCTTGTAGAATATTTCTTTCTTCTTGAAAACCTTGTCTTTACTCAACCCCTTTTAAGATCATTCTTCATATCACATTTAACTTTCCACTCACTCTCTGACATCTTAAAAGGGCCATCCGACTTTCACTCTCTTAATCGAGCCTCCTAGAAGTTCTTCCTGCTCTAGCAACTCATCCTCTGTTTACCATTATATGTTAATTTTTCTCACTCTAAAACTATCCTACAAAAGCCTTTATAGACTTTATTCAAAGGAAAGTTAGTTTTCTATTGATTATAAGAAAAAGAAAAGACTGAAGAAGAGAGGCAGGTGTCCCATGAAATCTCCCTGGAATGGTTCTGCCTGCAAGGTTGTGGCCCATTCAGATACTCACACACTTTTTACTACAAGTGGGGCTTTGGAAGGTCAGTCAGACATTACCTTCTTGGACAGACCTGTAAGAGAAGAAGAGGGTCTGCAGCTCTAGCATCTGGACTTTGTTATCTTAAATCTTTGGGCTCATACTCATCGTCCTCCTCTTCAGGTCCAGTGAACATTATGTCATTCCTCAAACCTTATTCTCCATCACCTCAGGGCTTTCATGCTGTTTCCTCTCCCTGGAACATTTTGACCTCTCGTCCCAGCATCCAGTCATCGCACTGGATGCATCAGGCTTCAGTTTAGATGGGTCTTTCCTGTTCTCATTCCTTGGATTAGAGAGTTCTCATATGTGGTCTCATTAACACCTTAAATATACCCCAGGGTAGCTTTTGTCATGCTTTATTATAACTTTTTGGTTCCTTGTGCCAGTCAGTCTCTAAGTTTTCTGAGAGCACACGCTCATCTCTTAGGCATCTTCAATATGGTGCCTAGAAGTACAGTCATGCCAGCTGTGACATTTACTGGCTTACAGTAACTTACAGAGTTACCCACGTCAGAGCCTCATTTACTCACCTATACATCAGGGGTGTTATTATACTTGTCTCATTATTTTGTGTTTCTGATAATCAAATGCTTAGAAAAATTCCCAGCCTGACTCATAGTGAGTACTCTGTAAAGTTTGTTATAAAGCTTACTATAATAGCAGTTCTTAATGATTATTATATATATAATTATATTATAGCTTATTATATATGCTATATTACTCTGTAATATCACATTATTAGTAGTAGTCACAGACATATTCCCAGGATATGTAGCACAATATTTGCCATAGAATACTACTAAATCAATGCTTGTTGAATAAATGAACTAATGAAAGAATGAATGATATTAAAAATCACACATTCAGATAAACAACCTAGCAACACAAGAGAATGTATATAACCTAGAATATGTAAGAATGGGAACCTCCCAAAAGCTGCATTGCTCTCTTTTTTTTCCTTCTGACTGGCAGATATATCTAGAAGGGAGCAGACCTTCCAGGGAAATTTTCACCTAAAAATAACTGGGCACTGACAATTAGTATGAGCTTAATGATATCCTTTGTTATCTCAAGAAACTTCCTTTCTGGCCTCTTTCTGAATTACACTTCTGCCAAATTCCTCAGCTTATGAGAAATTTCTGCTTTTCCTATAACCTTATAAGAAGGGGGAACTTCTTTCATATTTTACAAGTTAAATTCCTTCTTACACTAGACCTATCAACTCTGTCACATCCCCCCTTTCACTGACTTTGTTACAGAGGGGTAGCTGGGCATGCAAATAAACATCCCACAGTCCTATGCTCTTCCAAGTTTCTACCTATTTTTTTGTATAGTCTGTTTGTATGGACTGTTTGTTTTTGCTTTTATTCTTTCCTTTCCTATCCCTGCATGGATAAGCAATCAAAATCTTCTCAGTTGGTTGTATGCATAAAAAAGCAGGGTGTTTGTACATTCCTCATTTTTCCTTTTTCCTTTTGAAATATTCATTCACATGTCTAATCACGTCAAATTTTCCTTGAGATTAGTGTACCCAAATCTTAATTTTCCACAGTCCACTTTTTAAAATAAGATTTATTTATTTATTTATTTTAGAAAGAAAGAGAGAGAGTGGGACGTGCATGTGAACACAGGAAGGGCAGAGAGAGAAGGAGAGAATCTCAAGCAGATTCCATGCTGAGTGTGGAGCTCACCATCCTGAGATCATGACCTGAGCCAAAATCTGGGGTCAGATGCTTAACCAATTGAGCCTCCCAGGTGCCCCTTCCACAATTCACTTTTGCATTTTGCATTCTTTGACTTAATCTCCATCAAAATCTTACAAGGTGGTTTAAGGAAGGTATAAGCCATAGGTCTTTTGAAGAAGTGTATTTTCTTTTGTAATGTTAATGTTATGGTGTTTTCCATATACTACTAATAAATGATAGTAGGAATAAAAATTTTAGTAAAAAAATAACATTTATTTAGCTTTTCCTATCTGCCAAGCCTTGTTCCAAGAAATTTACATACATGAACCCAGTTAGTTTTCAGAATATACCTGTAAGTACTATGTGTATTTCCACTTCATAAATGAGAAGCTGAGTAACAGATCCTAACAACTGCTTGTTATTAAATGTATATTGAATAAAAAAGTAAAAATATAAAAAATAAGCAGCATATTATAATTAATGTAATGAGATAAAAATAGTAAATTTTCAATATAGTAGGTAATACAAGCTCCAAGGAGAGAAAGAAAGTCATGATATGTGATATTCTGAATTGTGGCCTCTGACACTGTCTAAATACTTTACACTTATCATCTAATGTAGATCTCAAATTATTTGCATGAGATAGTTCTTATTATTGGCTCTGTTTTATAGAAAAGGAAAGCAAGGTTCAGAGGGAACCAGTATGTGACTCAAGGTCACAGATCTAGAAACTGAAAAAGGAAATTCAAGAGACCAATAATGAACATGAAAAAAAATCAGCCTGACTAGTTAAGAAAAGCAAACTAGTAAAAAAGAAATACCATTTTTGTTATCAAATCAAGCAAAATTTAAAAACAGAATTGGCTCAATGGGTTAAAGCCTCTGCCTTCAGCTCAGGTCATGATCCCAGGGTCCTGGGATCAAGCCCTGCGTTGGGCTCTCTGCTCAGTGGGGAGCCTGCTTCCTCCTCTCTCTCTGCCTGCCTCTCTGCCTAAGTGTGATCTGTCTGTCAAATAAATAAATTAAAATCTTAAAAAAAAAACAAAGCAATTTAAAAAAAAGAAGAAGAAGAACATACATAGCCAAGAAGAGTTTTAAATGTCACAAACTGTATGATGAATACTTTGGGTAAATATTCACAACTTTAATATTCACAACTTTATCTTAAAATATTCACAACTTTATCTCAATGATTACACTTCTAAAGCTCATAAAAAATGAAATTAAAATACAGGTTTCCCTGCTACCTGGTAGTAGAACATGCCTATGAAAACTTTGGTAAACCAAAAGGGCATAAATTGAAGAAGCTATTACCATGAATTTACATGGAAAAATTTTTGAGCATTCTCAAACCCCACAAATAATGTCTCTGAGGCTTTTCTGATACCTTAGGACACCGCTTGCTCACAGATGCACAAAATAAATTGAGATTAAGCACAGATGGTCACAGACACAGTTCAAGGCTATGGCAGCTTGCTGCTGAGATGTTGAGTGTAGTTTCCAGGGAAGGAGCTCAGCAGGGTCCCTCTTACTATCAGAGTGTGTGCTGCCTCCATGACAGCCTGCTGCAAAACAAATGTAGAACATTTTCACTTTTCACCTGCCATCCTAAAAGCAAAAATCCTCTCTGGATTTTTTTGGGTCAGCAAAAACAAGTAATCATGCAAGTTGTTTGTGGAAATAAAGTGGTGTGATACACACTTTAAAAAAAGTTGGGGCATCTTGGGGTGTCTGGGTGGTGCAGTCAGTTAATCCTCTGACACTTGGTTTCAGCTCAGGTCATGATCTCATGCTCTTGAGATCTAGCCCTGTGTCCTTGTCAAGCTCCTCGCTCAGCAGGGTGTCTGCTTAGGACTTTGTCTTCTTCTCTTTCCCTCTGAACCTGCCCTCTAACCCACATTCTCTATCTCTCTCTCATCTCTATCTCTCAAATCAATCAATCAATCAATCAATAATATAGAAAGTGGGATATATCTGTACGAATATTCATTTAAAGTCTTTCACTGTGGCTGAATTTATGTTGGGAAAAAATTGGAGAATAATTCAACTCTGAAAACTAATTAGATGACTGGTTATATATATTGTAGTGTACTTTTATATGTACACTATATGTGTACATATGAAAAGTAATATGTTATATTACTGTAAAGATGATGTCTTCAAACATGATCTTTCAGAATGCATTGTTAAAGGCTAGAAGTGAGATACAGACAACATTGTATTCTTCAGAGTAGGCTCTGCTAAAGTAACAACAGCTTAGAGGCTTCAAACATAATAATAATTCATTAGTCATTCATGCAACATCTGCTCTGGGTTCAGTGGTGCTCCATGGCAAATGGTAACTTGGGGCCTCAGTCAGCTTCCATGTAGTGGTCCTGCCAGATACATATAGATATAGATATATCTAGATAGATAGATTTTATTTATTTATTTATTTGTTTATTTATTTATTTGTCAGAGAGAGAGAACCAGAGAGTGAATACAAGCAGGAGGGAGAGGGGGAGAAGCAGGCTTCCCACTGAGCAGGGAGCCCAATGTGGTGCTTGATCCTAGGACCCTCGGCTCATGACCTGAGCCAAAGTCAGACACTTTACGACTGAGCCACTCAGGTGTCCCTAAAAAATATTTTAAAGTGACATTATTCAAGGTATGTTCTATGAAGTGAGTGACCTCCCTACATTCTGAAAGAGGATATTTAAGATTTCATTTTGACTAACATCTGAGAAGCGATTAGCATCACTCTGGGTTCTCAGTGTCTTGTCTCCTAAATCCTCTGTGTTAAAAGGCAGCATAGAAAAAAAGCTGCAATGGAAAATCTTCTCATAACTATTCTACTACTGTCCTTATAAATACACTTCTTTTCTGCTGAATGGAGATCTGAAGTAATTTTAAGTAGAGTAGAAATCTAGGAAGTTTAGTTTTATAAAGGTGATAAATGAAGTAATTTTTATCAATAGAAGGATGTAGGTCATGGATGTTTTACTCTAAAAATCTCATAAAGATATAAAATATCATTATTACCTTTTAAATAAAATGTATTTTTTCACTCTTCATATTTTATTAAGATTCCTATAATTAAATAAATGATTTTTTAAAATTTAATTTACTTTTTCCTGAGTTCTAAGATTAATTAACCTGAGTTCTAAGATTAATTAATTAACCACAACCAGTGCTCCATGCAATATATGCCCTCCTTAATACCCACCACCAGGTTCACCTATGCCCCCATGCCCTCTCCTCCAAAACCCTCAGTTTGTTTCTCAGAGCCATAGTCCCTCATATTTCTTCTCCTCTTCCAATTTCCCCCAATTCACTTTTCCTTTCCTTCTCCTAAGGTCCTCCATGTAATTCCTTATGAACCACAAGTAAGTGAAACTATATGATAATTGACTTTCTCTGCTTGACTTATTTCCCTCAGCACAATCTCCTCCAGTCCTCCATGTTGATACAAAAGTTAGGTATTCATTCCTTCTGATGGCTGTGTAATATTCCATTGTATATATGAACCATATCTTCTTTATCAATTGTCTGTTGAAGAGCTTCTTGCCTCTTTCCACAGTTTGGTGAGTGTGACCATTGCTGCTATGAACACTGGGGTACCTATGGCCCTTCTTTTCACTACATCTGTATCTTTGGGGTAATAAACTGTAGTGCACCTGCAGGGTCATAGGGTAGCTCTATTTTTATTTTTTTTAAGGAATCTCCACACTGTTTATCCAAAGCAGCTGTAACAGCTTGCATTCCCACCAACAGTGTAAAAGGATTCCGCTTTCTCCATATCCTCTCCAACCCACGTTGTTTCCTGTCTTGTTCATTTTGGCCATTCTAACTGGTATAAGGTGGTATCTCAATGTGGTTTTGATTTGAATCTACCTGATGGTAATGATGATGAATATTTTTTCATGTGTCTGATAGCCATTTGTATGTCTTCTTTGGAGAAGTGTCTGTTCATGCGTCCTGCCCATTTTTTGATGAGATAATCTGTTTTTTCATTGTTGAGTTTGAGGAGTTCTTTATAGATCTTGGATAAGAGCCCTTTGTCTGTAGTGTCATTTAAAAATGTCATCTCCCATTCCGTGGGTTGCCTCTTTGTTTTGTTGACTGTTTCCTTTGCTGTGCAGAAGCTTTTGATCTTGATGAAGACCCAAAATTTCACTGTCGCTTTTGTTTCCTTTGCCTTTGGAGACATGTCTTGAAAGAAGTAGCTGTGGATGATGTCGAAGAGATTACTGCCTATGTTCTCCTTTAGGATTTTGATAGATTCCTGCCTCACATTGAGGTCTTTTATCCATTTCGAGTGTAGCTTTGTGTATGGTGTAACAGGATGGTCAATCTTCATTCTTCTATATACAGCTGTCCAATTTTCCCAGCACCGTTTATTGAAGAGACTGTCTTTTTTCCACTGTATCTTTTTTCCTGCTTTGTTGAAGATTATTTGACCATAGAGTTGAGGGTCCATATCTGGGATCTCTCCTCTGTTCCACTGGTACTTTTTGCCAGTACCATGCTGTCTTGGTGATCATAGCTTTGTAGTAAAGCTTGAAATCAGGCAACGTAATGCCCCCAGTTTTGTTTTTCTTTTTGAACATTTCCTTAGCAATTTCATGTCTTTTCTGGTACCATACACATTTTGGGATTGTTTGTTCCAGCACTTTGAAAAATGCTCGTGGAATTTTGACTGGGTGGAATTGAAAGTATAGATTGCTCTGTGCAGTATGGACATTTTAACAATGTTTATTCTTCCAATCCACGAGCATGGGAATGCTTTTCCCTCTTTTTGTGTCTTTTTCAATTTCTTTCATGAGTGTTCTTTAGTTCCTCAACTACAGATCTTTACCTCTTTGGTTAGGTTTATTCCAAGGTATGTTGTGTTTCTTGGTGCAATAGTAAATGGAATGAATTCTCTAATTTCCCTTTCTATATTTTCATGGTTAGTGTATAAGAAAGCAACGGATTTCTGTGCATTGATTTTGTATCCTGCAACATTACTGAAGTGCTGTATGACTTCTAGTAGTGTGGGGGTGGATTCTTTTGGGTTTTCCATATAAAGTATCATGTCATCAGCAAAGAGAGAGAGTTTGACTTCTTTCCCAATTTGTGTACCTTTTATTTCTTTTTGTTGTCTGATTGCTGTTTCTAGGACGTCTAGTACTATGTTGAAAAATGGTGTTGAGAGTGGGCATCCTTCTCGTGTTCCTGACCTCAAAGGGAAGGCTGTCCTCTCTTCCCCATTGAGAATCATATTCACTGTGGTTTGTTCATTGATAGATGTGATGAAGTTGAGGAATGTTCCCTCTACCCCTACACTTTGAAGCGTTTTAATCAGGAATAGATTTTGTCAAGTGCTTTTTCTGCATCAGTTGAGAGGACCATGTGGTTCTCTCTTCTCTCCTTGATTTGTTCTATCACATTGATTGATTTGCGAATATTGAACCATCCTTGCATCCCAGAGATCAATCCCACCTGGTCATGGCAGATCATCTTTTTAATGTATTGTTGGATCCTATTACCTAGGATCTTGTTGAGAATCTTGGTGTCCATATTCATCAGGGATATTGGTCTGAAATTCTTCTTTTTCATGGTATCTTTACCTGGTTTGAGGACCAGGGTAATGCTGGCTTCATAGACAGGGACAGGAAGTTTTCATTCTCTTTTGATTTATCTATTTATCTATTTATTTTCTTTCTGTTTTCTGTTCATCTAAAGAACCACTTGAACATTGGCACGGGGTCATCACTGTGAAAGCTCCTAAAAATGCTAGTATGGCAAGTTTTTAACTCATGCTCACAGTACTTCCCCAAAGGCCAGTCCTACAGGTAATGCCCAGAGGATAAGACAAGGATTGTGAGTAATGAGCATCCACTTGGACCCCTGCCTTCTCTTGCGGGAAGCCTGGTGCTGCTTGGGCCTCAGAGGTTTATTGTATACCAAGTGGTACCTCAGTAAACCCAGGGAGAATGTCATCACCACTGAAAAACCTGTTCCCAGGGTTGTAAATGAACAAAAAAACATACTTCAGAATCTGTTACTGAGTCAGTAATAACGTCATCTAATAATAAACCTCACCTCTGAGCAGGCTTTAGATCTCTGTCCTGGCATTTGATCAAGCAAGAGAGAAGAAGAGGCACTATCATGGTCTTTGTGTGCTATGTGAGGGAACAGAGACTTGAGGACTACGTAGGCACATGACCAGCATATGAGAAACGGGTCACTGAAGTTTTGGTGCCTTGATTCCAAAGCCCACACACTTTCTCTCACATCTCCACTGCCTGGAAGGGACTGTAAATTTCTACTCTGAGTTTGGCATCAACTGTGGCTTTAGTCCTTGCTCTGGAGCCTCCTGTTGGGGGGCACATACCAGGTGCAAGACACCAGGCCCCATCCTTGCTCAGCATTCAAGTACTTTAGCATCCAGTGAGTATTTCCAACACTGATGCTTCCCTGTTTCTCCTTCCCTCACTCCCAAACTCTTTTGATTACAGGCAATTTCAGAGTTAATCCTCCCATAGTCTTCAAAGTCTGGAGTTCTGGAGTAGTGCTCCTTGCTGTGGCAGTCAGGCCCTGGGGCAGTCACATCCCACACCCTCATCTGGAAGGAGTTGAGGAAAATTCATTCCCAATTTCCCCATTTGGGATCTAACATTTCAACTCAGATAATGTTGCCAGAAGTGGAAATGCAGTTCCCTTGTGGAAAATCTGTCTTCTTCACCTGGGCCAGCCACCGTTTCTGTGTGATTACCAGAAGACACTATCCTACCAAAAAAAAAAAAAGAAGTGAAAGATGTTCTTCAGGGATTGAGCATTAAGGTGGCCACCTGGCTTCCTTCCAAAGAGGAAGAAAGAATAGGCTGTGTGTTGCAAGGTAGAGGAAGAAAAGCTCAGCTATGGGAGAGGAAAAGCACCACTTGGGTTTCTGTCAAAGTGACCACTTAAAATAGCCTCTTGCTGTCTTCTGTGGACCTTTTGAAGGAAACAAACTTAGGTCATCATTTTGAATAAATATAAATATAAAATGAGACAAATTATGGTTTGAATTTTCCTTTTTGATCATGTGCATGTATGAAATATGTTGCATTTGAATGGACTTTGTTTGCCTTGCCAGTGTCAGTGTTTCCCTCCACAGAACAAAATCTGAGACAGCTGGATTGATATATGTCACTTTTTCAATCCAGAAACTCCTAGAAATCCATAAACCCGAGATTATCGTTCCCATACCATCCACAGAGAGGCTCTGAGTATCACGAGAGTTACTGGTGGACCCCATGGGTGAATGCAGCACTCAGAGCCAAGGGCTAGACCTTATGGAGAAAAAGATTCCTGAGGGCAGAAGGAAGACACCAGACACATCAGACCATGGGATAGATGAAGGGTCTGAGGTTTCAAGATCAGAAGCCTCAGTAGAGTATCCTCACTTTCAGATACTGCTGAGCCGGGAAGGAAATATCTGCATAAGTAGGAGAAGACTTAAAGCCCAGCAAGATTTTGGTGATCATGTGCATGTGACTTAACCTGTTCTCACCTGCTGGGGAGAGTCTCGGCTGTTTGAGGGACAAGAGTGGAAGGAATTTGTACAGAACACCTGATGGCTCATTGGATACAGTGGGACTGCAATGGCTGGGAGATGCTCCCTGATCAGCAGGTATACAGGTTGGGGGCCTGTGCTTGTGAGAGAATTCTGCTAAGTAGTTACTAAGTTTCTCTGACCCAGGCCTCTTTGTAGGGGGCAGCCAGGACATAACTTTGGGCCCAGGGCTGACTCAGCAAGTCCTGGGTCAGCCAAACCACAAGCTATGTCAAGTTCCCAGGGGGTGGGGGCCTGGGTCTTGAGAGATTGGGGAAGACAGAGCTGTGGGTACAAGGGAAATAGACTGAGAGCTAACTTCTCAGGATTTGAGTAGAGCTCTGGAGGGCAGATAACCTGAGACTTTAAACCTTAGCTTGGGGGCCAGGGCCCTTCACAGTCTACTTCAAAGGAGCAGAGACGCTCAGTGCTGGAATGAAACAGCGGGGCACATCAAACTATACGCCTTCATTTTATTTTACTTTATTTATTTTTTTTTTTACAATTTTATGTATTATTTGACAGAGACAGAGACACAGCGTAGAGAGAGAGAGTGAGCACAAGCAGGGGGGTGGGTGGAAGAGGGAGAAGCAGACTCTACTGAGCAGGAAGCCCAATGTGGGGCTCGATCCCAGGACCCTGGGATCAAGACCTGAGCTGAAGGCAGACACTAAACGACTGACCCACCCAGGCACTCCTATACACCTTTATTGTAGAAGAGAGAAGACTTGGCTTCATTCTAATACGTAAGAGGGGAATTGTTGGCTGATACGGTTGTTCTATATCCATTTTCTTAAGTACTCTCTACCCCCAGTGTAGGGCTCAACCTCATGATCAAGAGTCACTCACTCTTCTGACTGCATCATCCAGGTGCCGCTTCATTGAATTTTTTGAGAAAATTTGATACTGTTTTCTTTATAGTCCTACCAACAGGGCACATTTACAGTCCCACCAATAGAGCCAGCTCCCTTTCCTCCACATTTTGGCCAACCTTCTTGTTTGGTCTTCTGGATACTAGGCACTCTGACAGGTGACAGGAGACATCATTTTGGGCTTTGATTTGCATTTCCCTGGTGAACATCTCTTCATGTATTTGTTGGCCCTCTGTGTGTTTTCTTTGGAAAAATATCTATTCTGAACTCTGCTGATCTTGTAACTGCTCTCTGTTTTTGTGTTATTGAGTTGTCTGAGTTCTTCAATATTATGGATATGAGACATTTATCAGTTAGGTAGTTTGCAAATATTTTCTCCTCTTCAGTATGTTGTCTTTTCAACGTGTTGATGACTGGAGATTTCCTTTGCTGCACAGAAGGCTTTTAGTTTGATGCAGTCCCTGTTGTTTATTTTTCATTGTAGCCTTTGCTTCTGGTGTCAAATCCAAAAATCAGTGTCAAGAGGGATCTCAAGAAACAGTCTTCCAAAAAAAAGATTGTGTTAAAGAGGATGAATGAATAGATCTACTCCGGCACCTCTGTGCCCCATAGTTGTAATAGGTTGTTGGCTGGCTCTGTCAGCACAGCGTCTGACTCTTCATTTTAGAATCTGGAGTTCAAATTTTGGTCATGGAGCTTTTTGTTAAAAAAGGCAGGGGTGTTGTTAATATTCTGCCCAATTTTCAGCTAGGTATTTTATGGGTGTAGCTGTTTTGTTGAAGTCCTTGCCACATGGTGACTTCGTTGTTGTAGAGCGGGTGGGATAGACATTCAGTTGCATTGCTTCACTTGAGCTTGCCCTGTGTTTCCGAAGCCACTTATTGTGGAGACTCTTGCTTCCCTGTTTTATATTCTTGGAGCTTTTGTTGTAAATTAATTGACTACGTATGTGTGTTTTTTTTCCCTGGACTTTCTACTCGTTCTATTGATCTGTGTGTCTGTCTGTAGGTTGATACCATACGATTTCCATCTCTACAACTTTGTAATACACTGTGAATTCAGAAAGCCTGATGCATCTAGTTTTCTTCATTCTCCAAATGGCTTTGGCTATTCAGGGCTTTCTGCGGTATTATTCACTTCGTAGGACTATTGGTTTTAATTCTAAAAATGCCATTAGATCTTGATGGGGTTTGCACTGAATATTTAGATTGCTTTATGCAGTGTGGACCTCTGGATTACATATATCCTAGAGATCCCTTAGCATGAGATGTCTTCAGACTTAATTCTGTCTTTTTCAAATTCTTTCATTAATGATTTAAGTTTTCAGTATGCAGCTTTGGGTGAAAATAATTCCTATGTATTTTATTCTTTTTGGGTGAAAATAATTCCTATGTATTTTATTCTTTTTGAGTGATTATCAATTAACAATTATTTTCTAAATCTCTGTCCTTGATAGCATGGTATTCGTGTATAGAGATGAAACTCATTATTGTATATTGAATCTGTGTCCTTAAGTTTAGGACTTAATCCATCTGTTAGTTCTACAAGGTTTTTCTTAGAGTCATTAAGGGTTTAATTTATGACATCATCTTTGTTAGGTCCATTATTAAGTGAAACGAGACTGAGACAAAGTGAAAGATATTTAAAGCTTTATTTTATGATAAGTATTAGAAGTTAGACTGATTGGTCAGGGGAACGAGACTGAGACAAGGTGAAAGTTATGCAAAGCTCTATTCTATGCTAAGCATTAGAAGTCAGACTGACCGGCCAGGGCCACCTCCAAAGAGAGCAACCCCTCCCCATCTTACAGACTACCTTTTATAGAGCAAAAGTGGCCACACATAGGTGGCCAATGAGATTGTAGTTAAGTTAGGTCACACACAGGTGCCCAACTGAATTACAATTTACCCTATAGTAGCTGTTTGACCTAACCTATTACTCTGGTCAGAACTGGTGCTCAAGGTTGGCGCCCAAACAGCGGGGTTTACATTCCTTGGTGGTTAGGGAAAAAGTATGTGTGTTTCTTACTGATTGGATGTGTCCACCTGGCCTGACTCATCCTTGTATTCTGGGCTCTGTTATCAAGAACTGGCCAACCTGGCCTTGTATTCTGGGCTCTGTTACTAGGAACTAGCTGACCATATTTTACTGGTTTCCCAGACTTGCTTCTAAATAAGTTTCTCTGGTGGGAGGGGGGCAGGGTCAGTTTTAGTTTTACTGCACAAACAACAAAATGGCTTTTAACCAAGATGGAGTCGCTCTGGCTAAATAGGTCCTTACAGTCTTCTCTTATAAGTAAAAGATATGCTGGGAATATAAGTTGATGTCATCTAACTGGGAAAAGAAGATACTGATATGCTGAGTGATAGTTTTCCAATTTTCTAAAATTTTTATGGTTAATATAAGTAAAGGAATCCATAAATATGGTTTGTTTTCTTTTCCTGCATTCTTTCAACTGGATATACAGAGCTGTGGTGTAGACCAGTTATTTTCCACACTATCCCACCATACACCCTGTGCCTCTGGGGAAGCATCCACCATTCTCCCTACTTTCTATCCCGGAATGCAGGGCCTGACTCAGCTTCTCAGAAAATATTTCTCAAAATAGTGCACCTGGGAAGAAGCACATTGCTGTCTTGGGCTCTGGGCCTCTGACTTACTGTGTCCCTTCAGCCTGCCAATGCAGACTCCCCTGACTCAGTTGTCCTTCTAGAAAGACTTCATCCCCTCCAGTATGGGATCCCACAACACTGGTGCTCATCCATCAGACCCAGGCCATCCCTGGGGCCGGATGTCCCCCAGAGCTTGTGTCCTGGACATGGGCTATCCTCTGTGTGGAAATTGGCAGGCTGGAGCCCCCTGAACTCTTACCTGTTTTTGAAACAAATGTTGGGATGCCTTGTGATGGGGCTGTTTCTCCCTAAAGCAGGGAAATGAGCTGCCCTCAGTTCCATTATTCCTGTCTCACTTTTCCCCCACTGTGCAATGATTGGTACATAACATCTTAGGCCTCCTTGGTTGCCAGGGTCCCAGAGCCTTTTCGTGGTTGGAGTTGAAAGTATTTTATGGAGGTCAGTTTGGTTTTTGATGGACCTATCAGTAGGATGAAGCCTGGCCACTCCCTACAAGCCAACACAAAGTCTGTGCCACTGACCAATATGGCAGCACCCAGTGCATGGCAGCCCTGCCCCTAGTGCTCACAGCTCTCCTTTCTTACTGAGTCCCACTCACTGGTGTTTTTCTCTCTTCCTGCAGGGAGAGCCCAAATATTCTCTCCATGAGGATCTATCTTCTGTGCATGGTTAGCTCCATCTTATGGCAGAGAAGACAGGAATTACTGACGATGGCCTCGATTCGAGCGTCAGATCAAGTGGACTCCCCTTTACCTGACTTTGTGGGAGGACAGGGGTCTCAGCAGGAAGCAAAGCCCCCTCTCTCAGACAAGCTTGACTTGAAGGATATCAAGATTGGGGTTGACAGGGTCAGGGGGTCACAGCTAGAGGATCCTGGGGGGGGGGTGGATGAGCTATGTCCAGTGCCAAAGTCCCTGGTTGAGGCTCTGTCCATCCTGCAGCTTCCATGAGCAGCCAAAGTGTTTTGTAAAGGCCTCTCTTGCTCACACAAGATCAAGAGGTTCTTGCTGTTGCCAATAAAACTACACCTGCATCAACACTTCTCTGTAACCCACTAAGAGGATGCGGTTCAGCCAGGAAGGACATGGAGCAATCTGAGAGGAGTGGCCTGGCCTGCACCCCTCTACTGGTCCAGAGCAGGGTCCGGTTTATCTAGTTAGAATCTGAGTTATGGAGCACGAGTGGCTGGGGTGGCTGGAGCGTGTCACCGGACAGAGCATGGGTGAGGTGTGTTCCAGGTCACAAGGTAGGGAAACTTGTGGGAGAGGACATATGAGGAGGGGTGTGGTCAGTCTCCTCAATGCTCTATGGTCACTCCCAATCCCCCAGTGGCATCACTGCTGGCTTGTCCTCTTCATGATTTCAGGTCTCATATATAGAATCCAGGATCCCTCCTTTCCAAAGCAATGCTTCCCCTTAATAAAGAGAGCATAGAGGAGCCAGCAGGAAGTTGCCAAAACTGTGGTTAGATAAAGTGTGTTCCAGTATTGGTGTATGTAGGAATCATTCCTAAGGAAACACAGATTTATGGCACAGACATGCTTATCCCTTACATTATGAGAGTCATATAATTGGAAATGGCTTACTTGTTCAACAGATGGGGCTGCTGAATGCTGTCACTGAGAATGCCCAAGGGGACAGCAGCGACAGTGCCTGTCCTCTGTGGGGACATCAGGAAGAACAAGAGTGCAGCCCTGGAATCTCCCCTGCCCCACTCTGTAACACACATGTGCATACATACACACACCACACTTAGAGGGAAAGGCAGGGAAGAAGGACACCATGTGTTATGGGTGATTATTTCTTGGTAGAAGGAATGTGCCTTTTTTTTTCATATTTAAATCTTTATTTACTAAATAAACATAGTCTGGATAAAACCTAAAGAACTATTTACCTTATTACCTAACTTGTTAGCTTAAATGAGAATATTGAAGATATGATTTTAATATTTTATAATATGTGCATTAGAATAGTTGAAACATAAACTATCCAGGAAAATGAAAGAATTGAAAGGTGTCTCATGGACCCAGACATTTCTCTTGTGGTTTCTCCTTTTCAAGGCATCCTTATAAAAGGGAACTCTATTACAAATAATGAAAATAGTTCATTTTGGGGCTTCCCATGATTTTTGTTATCTCAGGAACATTCCTATGTAATAAAATGTTATTTGTGTAAAAAAAATTTTTTAAATGTGGGGCGCCTGGGTGGCTCAGTGGGTTAAAGCCTCTGCCTTCAGCTCAGGTCATGATCTCAGGGTCCTGGGATCGAGCCCCGCATCGGGCTCTGTGCTCAGCAGTGAGCCTGCTTCCTCCTCTCTCCCTCTCTGCCTGCCTCTCTGCCTACTTGTGATCTCTGTCAAATAAATAAATAACATCTTTTTAAAAATTTTTAAAATGTGAATCATTCTTATGTTCTGCAGACTGACACAGATGGCCATAATGTAGGATTCCAGGCACATGACAGTCCCAGAAGAGGTACAGTACCAGAGACAGAGAGAAGAGCAGTGGTTGCGGGGACTGTGGTGAGTGAATGAGCGGTCCGTGATCAGTAGCACAGGTGTCTCTGTGATGGTTGTGTCAAACTCTGAATGTGCCTAATGAGACTTGATATACGATTGAAAAGGATCTCAGTAAAATTTTATGTGAACTCAAATTCTACTTTATTTAAGGAACAAAACCTATTAAGTAATTATACAGGTGTATTCAAAACACAAATATTACAAAGAAGGCAATGACAGGGAGGGGAAGGCACTGTGTGGGGCTGCAGCCTGCACCAGCTGCTGCTCAGGGGCTGAGGCTGGTTGTTCCACTGAGGCAGGGGGTGGTCAGGCCCTTCAGGAACCCCAGGAGCAGGGACAGGACCCTGCTGGACCTCCAGGTCAGGCAAAGGGGCCGATGGCTCTTCCACCTCAGGGGAGTGAACTAGAGCCCTGACGACCACCCGTCCTGGCCCCAACAGGGCAGGGGTGTTACTGCTCTTCCCAAAGGGTGAGCCACAGCAGCTGAGATGGCAAGGGCCAGTTCAGGCTCCGAAGATGCAGCAGGTGCCACAGTGGGTGCTGGAACGAGTTCCTGAGGTGGAGCAGGATCTTGCTCTGGGGCTGGTGCTGTAGCTCCAAGGAAGAGAAAATATCATCAGCATGACTGACTTCCCTTTTGCCTTATAAATAAAAGAAATTTTCCCACCACTCAATGTGGTCTGTGTTCAACACCCAATTCCTGGAAGGCCTCCCAAACTGAAGCCCATGGGAACAGGGATCTGAGACTGCTCACTGCTCTTGCCCAGCTACAATCTATGGAGGCTGACTCTGTGGCCCACCCTGTCTCTTCCTCAGGCCCACATCCATCACCCCCAGTCCTCCTCATCCCCCAGCCTCTGGCTCCGTGGGCTCAAGGTGTTGCAGCTGCGACAGCAGAAGCTGGGTATGGTGCTCCAGGTCTGAGCCTGGCATATTGAGCCCCAGGTATGCCAGCAGCATATCCATACTGAGACATTCTGGGGGCTGGAAAAAGTCCCCGGGATATTGTTCCAGCCACGTGCTCAAGATGGAGAAGATGGCCCTAGGGACAGACAGGTAGGCGGAGAAGTCAAAGGACAAGGCATCCATCCAAACCAATATCCCAGGGAACCCCTGTGGTGACCTGGGCCCCTGGGTTTCCAGCTCCTGTCAGAGACTAGTCCTACTCCTTGTCCACCAGTGATCTGGCCATGATGCCTGAGGCAGGCCTGGTCACAGACGGCAGGCTGGCAAAAAGGCGCTGTGAGTGGGAGTCCTTGATCAATGGTGTGAGCATTTTCATCCTTCTTATGGGAGCTGGACACACTCCTCAGTCTGTCTCCTTGCCCACTTGTCACTTGAATTCAACTGCATGTACCTGGGGAGGGGTGATGTCTGGCCTCTTAATTACCCTCACTGCACACCCCATTGCTCTGAGAAGATCCAACCAAGGAGGGAACAAAGGGACTCTGTCTCTAGCCAGGCCTTCCCAGGACCCTCCCAATACCTCAATTGTTACATCCTGTGCCCATGTGCTGCCTTATTCACTAGGTGCCATGAGTGGGTCTCCTTCCACAGACACTAATCTCCCACAGCGTGTGGAATGTCTGGTCCCTGAGCTCTCACTGGGTCTCCTGAGCACCCTCTGAGCACCCAGTGTCCAGGTTCCAACATACTGCTGCGTGATGGTTCCTAAATCCTCAATTCAGGGTCCCAGAATTGGGGTAGAGATAGGGTTGGGAGGGGGCACAAATGGGGAATGACCCTCTTAGGGGTTGAAGCTGTCCTCTGTCCCCCTATGCTCTCCCACAGTGCTCACACACCAACCAAATCTCCCCAGGACATCTTCCCATTTTCCAGAAGAAGCTCTCAGGCCTTTACCCTAAAGCAGGAATAACAGATGTGTGGATGAAGGTTCAGCAGCCCCTCTAATGCACAGAACCTGGCTACCCTGGTGGAGAGGGAAGGCCCTCCTTTATCAGCTGAAGCTCACTCACATGTTCTGATTCTCCTGGGCTCCACCGACCTCATCATAGCTGGGGAAAAGGCACCCATACCTAGAGGAGGCCAGGGGGTATCACATGAAATGTCTGTGGAGGCTACCTCTCATCATCTGATCCCTGACTAGTCTGCAGCCCTGGGGTGCTGTCTGTTCTGTGTAGGGATCACATTCATCTCCTAGATAAATGCCTCCACTGAGTGAGGCTTCCTGAATGCTCGCTGAATGAAAGGGCCCCAACCAGCCCATCACAGGTGCCTTGCTCACACCCAGGGATCCCTGTTCTGGATTCACCCAGACACAGACCCCAGAGGGAGTCTCAGATCTCCCTTTCAATGGCAAAACAGCCTAGCTCAAGACCATAGTGATAGTGAGGGATGAGGCAGAGGCTTCACCATGAGGAGCAGGAGAATGCTCAAATAGCATGACCACAGGCCCCCTAGCAGACTTTTCCACAGGTGCAGGCACACAGGTGTACTTTCCCTACAAGACCCCACTGAGTCCCTATAATAACTCTGCCCCAGTTAGGAGCAAACTGAGGCTTGGGGAAGTTTGGGGACATGCCAAAGTCTCACAACCAGGCATTGGCCAAATCACCCTTGGCAGTGAGGGGCAGGGTGCTCACCTTGCAAATAGGAGGTCCAGCACCTCTTGGGGGATGCCAAAGGCTTGGTATGTGCCCAGGAATGTGTTGACATAATTTAGATCTCTTCTTAGGAAGGCAGGCACCAGGTGTTCTATTTCTGTCTCCAGCGTGTCGGCCTGGTTGGTCCATAGCACGAATGTCTCATTCCTCTTCCTGCTCGAGCCATTTTTACCCTGAGGTGAATCAGAGGAGACATGAGTCAGTGCTATAGCTACCAGGAGGGTTGGGAGTTGGAGGTCAGACCGAACCCCCAGATCTCAGTGACTTATGGCAAGAGGTGGGACAAGAGAGCTCACAGTCCTAAAAAGAATAAGGGGACTCAGTGTTTCATTGGGTTAATCATAAGGCTCATGGTTTTGATTCAGGTCATGGTCTCAATGTCCTGAGACTGAGCTCCTCATAGAGATGTTTTAGGTGAGAGGGCTTAGGATATTAGGGCACATAGGATATAGGATGCAGCACTGTGCAACAGAAGGGGATCACATCAAAGTCCTGCATCAGTAAAGGGCTCAATGGCTGTGATAAATGACTAGCCTTCTGGAATGGTGTGCAGCACAGAGAGGCCACTGTTCCTGACCCTGGAGGGGCCCCAAAGATGTGTTCCATCAAAACAAAAGGGCAGAGCAACAGACATAGTACCATGGGCCAAAGGTCCCTTTGGATGAAAGTCTCCCAACCCACCAGGATCATGTGCAAGACTTGCAGAACTTGGGGAAGGACTATTGAGCCAATGGGGACACCTGGGAGCATGGGTTAGGAAAATGCATAGCACAGTGCAAAAGGATTCTAGATGAATGGGATGAAGCATGGTTTAAAGTCTCCTTAATGATATTCCTATAAATATGTGGACAATAACTCTGTTTCTGTCCAAGGTGTGTGCAGGACCATGAGGGCAAGTTTGGGGAAGACATGGAATGCAGGTTCATGTGAGTACAGGACTCTAGGATCCCAGGCTGGCTTCTAGGAAGTTGGGCCTTTGTGCTGCATCGGCCCCCTGGAGGTTGGTTCTCCCCGGCACCTGCACTCACCTTGAGCCAGCGCTGGACTCTGTTGGCAGTGTAGGGCGCCTTCTTGTCCTTCAAGAAGGTAGAGCAGGGGATCTCATCATTCAGCTCCTGCCCCATCTCCTTTGTAGAGCTCTGCAAAGACAGTGCCCAGTATCCAGGCAGGAGGCCTCAGAGCCCTGTCTGGATGCTTTTGCTGGTCTTCAGACCCACAGCACTCCATTCCAGATACACCACACCCCACTATGCACACACCTCCACCAAGGAGAGAAACGTGGCACAGCTTCAGGGCCTTGATGTGCTTTGGCACAGGTAAGAGGCACCTCAGGAATCCTCTTTCCAACCTGCCCACCATGAGATTGGTGTGAACAAGAAGGGATCACCAGGGTATCCGCTATGCTCAACCTCCTCCAGCCCATGGGCAGGAACCCCCACATATCTCTCTTTCCCTAAAACTCGAGAGGAAGGGATGGGGCTGCCCTTGGATGGTTCAGAGGGGTGGACATTGCCTAGTCTGCTCATTATTAAGTACCTTATGGCACCTCTTGCCAAATGTCCTGAGGCATTGGGGGCGAGGTTGGAGCCAATGTCTGCAGCATGTGAAAAAACCATTCCCCTGCGGTTTCTGGAAGCCAGAGCCCCGGGAATTAGGCAGGCAACAAGAGAACATCTTTCAGTATCAGATGTCTCCAGCCAAGTAACCCTGATACTGGACTACACTAGAATGTGGGTGCCTGGTTGCAGGGGTTCCAAGTTCTGTTGGGGGTCTGTGGTCAAGGAAGTGACATCACTGCTTGAGATCCCCTACCAGAGTCCACTCCTGGTTTGACACCAACACAAACAGTGCTCTGGTCTGCCATCGCCTCATCCCCTTTCTGCATGCAAGGCCACAGTTGTACACAGTTGACACCACCACACCCCTCTCCACAGGCCCCCAGGGAAGATGTGGGTGCAGCCAGGGCCCCAGCTTGGAAATACACCTGGTTTCAGACACAACTCTCTATTCTTACCTGTTTTTGACCCTTGATATGCCATTGTGTCTGACAGGGATGTTCTTCTCTGTCAAATACAGACGATTCAAGCATGTCCTTCTACCAGATATCCACAGGCATAGGTTGGATAATATCTATGTTGTTGGAGGAGTAGTGACACATGTCGGAAATACCTCCAACCAAGTTTCCTTCCTTCTTTCAACTTCTTTGAATTTGCTACTAGTCAGATCCCACCCCACAGTCCCTACTGGCTTGTGTGTTTTTTGTGTGCACATTCACACTCACTCCTGTGTGCACACATGTGTTCATCGGTGCTCCCATCTTCTGGAGTCCCAGAAGATGATAGCCCCATCTGCAGAGGCATGGGCAAATTCTTCCGAGGATCTGAGCCTTCTAATTTTCCACAAATAAGTGAAACCATATGATAATTGACTCTCTCTGCTTGACTTATTTCACTCAGCATAAAAAAAATATGATAATTGACTCTCTCTGCTTGACTTATTTCACTCAGCATAATCTCAACCCGTCCAGGTTGCTACAAAAGTTGGGTATTCATCCTTTCTGATGGAGGCATAATACTCCATAGTGTATATGGACCACATCTTCCTTATCCATTCGTCCATTGAAGGGCATTGGTTCTTTCCACAGTTTGGCAACCATGGCCATTGCTGCTATAAACATTGGGGTACAGATGGCCCTTCTTTTCACTACATCTGTATCTTTGGGGTAAATACCCAGTAGTGCAATTGCAGGGTCATAGGGAAGCTCTATTTTTAATTTCTTGAGGAATCTCCACACTGTTCTCCAAAGAGGCTGCACCAACTTGCATTCCCACCAACACTGTAAGAGGGTTCCCCTTTTTCCACATCCCCTCCAACACATGTTGTTTCCTGTCTTGCTAATTTTGGCCATTCTAACTGGTGTAAGGTGATATCTCAATGTGGTTTTAATTTGAATCTCCCTGATGGCTAGTGGTGATGAACATTCTTTCATGTGTCTGATAGGCATTTGTATGTCTTCATTGGAGAAGTGTCTGTTCATATCTTCTGCCCATTTTTTGATATGATTATCTGTTTTGTGTGTGTTGAGTTTGAGGAGTTCTTCATAGATCCTGGATATCAATCTTTTATCTGTACTGTCATTTGCAAATATCTTCTCCCATTCCGTGGGTTGCCTTTTTGTTTTCTTGACTGTTTCCTTTGCTGTGCAGAAGCTTTTGATTTTGATGAAGCCCCAAAAGTTTATTTTGGCTTTTGTTTTCTTTGCCTTTGGAGACATATCTTGAAAGAAGTTGCTGTGGCTGATATCGAAGAGATTACTGCCTATGTTCTCCTCTAGGATTCTGATGGATTCCTGTCTCACGTTAAGGTCTTTTATCCATTTTGAGTTTATCTTTGTGTACGGTGTAAGAGAATGGTCAAGTTTCATTCTTCTACATATAGCTGCCCAGTTTTCCCAGCACCATTTATTGAAGAGATTGTCTTTTTACCACTGTATATTTTCTTTTTTTTTAAGATTTTATTTATTTATTTGACAGAGAGAAATCACAAGTAGGCAGAGAGGCAGGCAGAGAGAGAGGGGGAAGCAGGCTCCCTGATGAGCGGACAGCCCAATGCAGGACTCAATCCCAGGACCCTGAGATCATGACCCAAGCCTAAGGCAGAGGCTTTAACACACTGAGCCACCCAGGCGCCCCTCCAGTGTATATTTTCAATGCAAACCCTAAAGAAGGGATTGGATCCTTGGCCCTTGATGGTCAGAATCCACCCTTACCCCTAGAGACTGCCTATCCTGGGATGCAAGCCATTACCTCCTTTCCAAAGGGTGTGATGTATATAGGGGTCCATTCAGTGGGTTGCCATGACCTGGAGTCCTCCTCAGACAAGAACATGGGGAGATATCTGCTATCTAGGATATCAATGATCACCCTCAACCCAATGCCATTTCCATGTCTATAGCCACTTCCTTCTAGACAACCTTTTCCAGAGCTCCCAGTGAATGGCTAGGTGCATCCAGGACCCCACCTTTGAGGACACTCAGAGAGCTGGGCTCATGCCTGGTAAGCCTTCCTACCAGTCTGATTCTAGGCAAGGCATGGGCCCTGCAGGGATCATCACCTTCTCCCCTCAGGGGCTCCATTGGTTCCCCAACTCCTCTATATACATCCTTGTGTGACCCCCATCCCCTGAGTGTAGTCTTGGATTTAGTGATCCACTTCCATTCCACAAAACATGGCAACATGACCCAAAGGCCCTGCTGAGATTTAGTTATAAAATCTCATTGCCAGCCCTATGTCGCCTCTGACCCAGGTTCTCTCTCAGATCCTCACACTGGAGTACAAGCCCCTAGGTTGAACCATGACACAAACATATGCACGTGGCCTAGCACTGTGGGTCAACAACAGACAGAAGAACTCAGGTCTTTGAGATGGACTGAATCTGGCCAGTGCCCCTAAGTGAGTTCAGGTTCTCAGTGAAGCAGGTCCTCTTGTGATGTCGTCAACAGCCCCAACCTAATGAGAGACTCTGGAAGGAGCCCCCAGCTGAGCACTGCTGGATGCCTGATCCCCTGCGACCGTGAGACAGTGTTTGTGCGTTCAGCCACTGAGTGTGGGGAAATGTGGTCACACAGCACTGGGAGAAGGGCACTGATACTGTCGAACTGCCCCGGGCCCTGGCCCTCCTACCCTCCCTCTCTGCTCTCTTACTCAGCTTCCTCTGCCTACCCTGGCCTCCTTACGAACCTCTACTCTGGGAACATCAAATTCTGCTTCCAATCCTCTGCCCCGTGGTGCCCTCTACCAGGCTGAATACACTCAGATTTGGGCAGGGCTGTCTCCTCCTTTTCCTGCCACAGGAGTTCTCAATGTCATCTCAGCATAGCCTTGTCATACCCCTCACCTGGTGGAGCTCAGGACTTAGTTGTAGTCCCTTGCTCTTTTCCTATGGAGCAATTGCTCTTTTCATTCACATTTTTGTTTCTTGATTGTCCATCTTCTCCTCTAGACCCTGAATTCTTAGAGGGAGAACCTGGTTGGCTGATAAGCACTGGCACCATCTGAGTGTGCAGTGCCCAGTGGCTGAATGAACGGGAGACAGGATCCATCCCAACCCCGACCAGCTCCATTGTTTGAGCCTCATTGACTTTGGTCATGTGTAAGTCCTTTTGTTCTCTTTTGTTTTCTTTTTTAAGTTAAGTATGCCTGATGTGGGTCTCAAACTCATAACCCTGAGATCAAGTATCCTACTGACTGAGGAAGCCACATGCCTCTTTGGTCGTTTTTAAAGGTTTTAGGCTGATAACTATTGAAGTCAACTTGGTGATTTCAAGATGTTGTAAGTATATGACATTATGCTAAATTACCAAGTAACTCCCCAAATTCTGGTAGCATGTCACCACAGATTTCCCCCCATGACAGTGCTGCGTGGATCTTCAGCTTGGAGATGGAGCTTCTTTATGTGGTCTTTCAGGAACCCAGAGTCCCTCCACCATGGGCCTTCTCACTC